>NC_077230.1:56196208-56348708 GCF_027887165.1 Monodelphis domestica
TTTGAAAGTTTTCCTGTCACTTTACACTGTTCTTCTGGTTCTGTTTATTTCACTGCTTCAATTTCGGTAAGTCCTTCCAGGTTTTTCTGAACTCCTCCTGCTTGTCACTTTTTACAGCACAATTACAATCACATATTATAACTTACTCAGGCATTCCCCAATTGATGGATATTCCCTTACTTTCCTAATCTTTGCCCCCCCCCAAAAAAAGAGCTGCTTTAAATATTTTTGTACATATAGTTCCTTCCCTCTTTTTTAAAATCTCTTTGGGATAAAAATCTAGCAATGGTATTGCTTGCTCAAAGAAAATGCACTGTTTTATAGCCCTTTGAGCATAGTTCCAAATTGTTCTCCTGAATAATTAAATCAGTTTGCAACTCTTACCATCAATGCATTCACATCCTAGTTTTTTTCATATCCCCTACAAATTTTGTCATTTTGTTTTTGTCATAATTGCCAAACTGATGGGTGTGAAGTGATACCTCAGAGTTGTTTCAATGTATATTTCTCTAATTAATGGTGACTTACAGCATTTTTTGCATGACTATAGAGAGCTTTAATTACTTTGAGAACTGCTTATTCATATCTTTGACCATTTATCAATTGGGGAATGGCTTAAAATCTTATAAATTCTATTCATTTCTCTACATATTTGAGAAATGAAACCTTTATTAGAGAGACTTGTAAAAATTTTTGCACCACCATGATTACTGTTTATTACTTTCTACCCTATTTGCCCTGTTATATAGTTTATGACCTCTACCTCCCCCAATTTATCCTCTTTTCTATTAGCTACATTCCCTACTCATATTACCTTTCCATCCTATTTTCCTGTAGGGTAAGATAGGTTTATATACTCATTTGATTATGTATGTTCTTCCCTCATTGAATCAATTCTGATGAGAGTAAAGTTCACATGCTTCCCTCCCCATCTCTACCATCTTCTTCTCCACTGTGAATGCTCTCTTGTGCCTCTTTTATGTGTAATAGTTTGCCCCATTCTATTTTCCCCTTCCCCCTCCTCCCAATGTATTCCTCTTTCATGTATTAAGTTAATTTTTTACATTATCCCATCAAATCACACCCTCACTCTGTCTATGCATGCTCCTTCTAACTGCCCTAATAATGATAAAGTTCTTTGGTGTTACAAGAAGAATCTCTTTCTCTCTGTAGGGTTTTACACAATTTAACCTTATTGAATGTCTTTTGATTCTCTTTCCTCTTTACCTTTTTATGATTTTCTTGAGTCTTCTTTTGAGAGTCATATTTTCCATTCAGCTCTTGTCTTTTCATCAGGAATATTTGAAAGTCTTCCATTTCATTAAAAATCCATTTTTCTCCTGAAGGATTATGCTCAGTTTTTCTGGGTAAATGATTCTTTGTCAAAGTCCTAGTTCCTTTTCCCTCTGGAATATCACATTTTTAGGCCTATGATCCTTTAATGTAGAAGCTGCTATCTTTTCTATCCCAGCTGTGGCTCCATGATATTTGAATTTTCTTTTTGACTGCTTGCAATATTTTCTCCTTGACCTGGGAGTTTTGGAATGTGGCTTTAATATTCCTGGGAGTTATACTTCTGGAATCTCCTTTAGGAGGTGATCAGTGGATACTTTCCATTTCTGTTTTGTCCTCTGGTTCTAGAATATCAGGGCAGTTTTACTGGATAATTTCTTTTCTTTTTCTTTTCTTTTCTTTTTTTTTTTTGACTCAATAGGCAGTTGATGTTTATCCAGCAGAGTAAAACTTTAAAATATGTATATATCAAAGCAAAATGATTTTGGACATATACAGGATTCACAACACATTTCAAGAGTCCGATCCAAATCTCTTCCTTTCAGATGTTTTGGGAATTTTCAGTACCCAAGTCCCTGGTGGGAACAAACTAGGAACACCGGCACAGCTTCCCTCTAGGGAAATAGGTAGGCATCCTTTCACTCAAGAACATGAGACCTCAGCCTTGCTAGTATATGCCCCTACTATCCCACCTTCTAATAGCATCTTTCCTTGAGATTCCCAACTCTATTCTAGGATAGGGGCCAAGATGTGAGTGCAGGAAGCAAAGCATATCAAGATTGAGCTCAAGTCCTACCTTCTGCAGGTCTTTTGCTCCACTTCACCCCCTAGTATCTTTTCTGTGAGATTACACTTCATTCATTTACCTTATATGTGTATATATAGAAGCTTATAGGTATACTCATCTGCCTTTTGTCTGTCTCTCTCTTTTGTATACTCATCACTCAGCAGTGCCTGGCACATAGAAAGCACATAATGACTGTTTGGCTGAATGACTGGGAGGTCTGTTGGTGCTGCAATTGATGAAAGAAAGGGGGTCCAAGAGGCCTTTCTGGCTCAGAGAATGAAGAGGTGGCTCATGCTCAAAGTAGATTGGAAGTCAGTACAACGAAACTGGGCTTTCCGCGAAATATTCCTTTCTCAGCTGTTTCCAATCATGGCAAGGGCTGAAACTTCAAAAAGCTGTATTGTCTTTCTAATGAATTTATAGTGTGCTCAGTAGGGATATGGTCAGCAGGGTGTCAGAGCTAATAAAAATTTAACAGGATCCATTTCTTATTATCTAGATGGTAGCAGAGACAGATACCCCCAAAAGAACCCTGAATGGCCATGGTATTCCATCCTATCATTTCCCTCTCCTACCTTCCAGTTCACTTCCCACATGACTTTTAGAGCATTGGGTCAACTTCTGAGGATACATTTTAGCAGACAACAACAGAGGCTTTTTCAGAATGGAGTGAACAGTATCATGCCATACCAAGAAAGAAGAAAAAAAAACAGTAGGAAAAAATGGGAACGTTTAGTCAGAAGACTGAAGGAGCATATAGTGGTGGTCTTCAAGTATTTGAAGGGCTATTATAGAGGACTTACTTGTTCTAATTTGCCCCAGAAGGTAAAACTAGGAGCAATGAGAGAAACTAGAGGGAGGCAAGACTTTTTTTTTCCCCAAGAGAAAAGCACCTAACAATTAGAACTGTCCAAAAATGGAATGGGTTGCTTTAAAAGGTTAATGGCCAGCAAGGTGGACTAGTGCAAGCAGCTCTGGACCTGGCATCAGAAAGTTTAGTTTGAATCCTGCCTTAAATGTTTACTAGCTGTGTGACCCTAGGCAAGTCACTCTCTCACCATCAATTTCCTCAGCTGTAAAATGGGGATAATAATAGCACCTGCCTCATAGAATTATTGTGAGGATCAGCCAAGACACTACAGGTAAAGTTCTTTGCAAGCATTATGTAAATATTGACTACTGTTATTAATGAGTTCCTCATCACTTGTAGTCTTCAAAATGATGAACATTTGTCAAGAATATTGTTGATGGAGATTCATGATCTTGGTAGGAATTGGATCAGATGGCTCTTCAGATCCCTTCCAATTCCAAGTTAGTGACTATATACAGAGATGCACTAAATGGACTCTTTCTTGGCCCATTATTTTTCTTCTATGAGAATAAATCAAGTTGTGCTCATTTTATTTGATTCCTTGATGAATCTGACCCAGAGAGATGGGTGGCAGGGTCCAAAGGAAAGAATGTTGGGTCAATATAATGTAACTCTAGTGTCACTTCTTCTTTGACTTATTCTGTGATGCAGGCAGACCCAGAATTCCCCTTCTAAATCAGTTTGGCAAAACCCCACACCTCCCTCCTTGAGGTCATCAGCAGATAAAATAGAACTGCCGGAGAGAAGCACATGCCAAATTAGAACAATGAGATATGGCGATCATATTCCTTCTACATTCATAGGCTTGTGGTGGAATGAATTTTTAGAGACCTTTGAGGTCAATCTCCTTATTTTAGAGTCCTCTGCCTCCAAATCCCCCACTCTCAGCAGTAGTTCTCTTGATTTACACCACTGGAACAGCTTCCCAATTGGCCTCCCTGCTTCCAATCTCCACCACCACCCTCTCTTTTCAATCCATGCTCCAAAATTTCCAAAATTAAGATTTCAAAAATCTTTAGTGCCCCCCTATTGTTTCTAGATAACAATGCAAATACATTTAGGCATTGAAATCCCTTCACACTCTTGCTCCAACCTACCTTTCTAGATTGATTTCATGTCACTCTCCTTCCCACACTTTATGTTCCAACTAAACTAGTAGTTTCTTGTATATGGTATCTCTCATCTCCAGACGTTAGCACTGGTTGTTCCCCACATGCCTAGAATGCACTCTACCTCTTGTAGAATATTTATAGTTTCCTTCAAAGTTCAGGGATCTCAAATGACCTTTCACTTATCCACTGTATTCTCTCAGTAGAACCTAAGCTTCTTGATGGCAGGGACTTTTTCACTTTTTTTTTTTTTTGCACATCTACAACCTGGCTCAGATTGTTGCAGTAAAACAGGTACTCAACACTGGGTGGAGTTCAATGATCCAATTCAGCCTCCCCAGTTTCCCTCTGCATACAGTGCAAGCAGCACCAACTAATCCAAGAGCTGCAGTGCCCCTGGCAATGTGGTGTGGGGTCCTTATAGGAAACAGTGAACAAGTGGACAGGAAAGTGAAAGAGTTGACCAAATACATCTGGGGATCAGGACCATGTTTTCGTGGAGAAACATCATGTTTGGAACATCGCAGACTTTAGAAATGAATCAAAGGAAGAATCAATTCACTGAATCTTCTGCAAAGGGAGGGCTTCAAGGCAAACATTTCCTTCTGTGTGATAGTCTCTTCAGTCACCTAAAGCAAAAGTTTTACCTTCTGGTATGTTTATTCTGCATTCTCTGGGACTGAAAATTAAGGAGACACAGTGGAATCCCTGGCCAGCCTGGGAGGGTCTTCATTCCTCACTCTCGCTTCAAGAGTGAGGGGCATCAATCTACAAAGCCCTGCTCAGTCCCACCTTCTAACTTAACTTGTCCTCACAGGTGTCAAGGAGGGCAAAGGGAGTGGAGAGGATGCCACACGAATACTCGATAAGAATTCTGGGAACTATTTTAACCTGGATGAAAATATTTCAGAAGGAGAATGAAAGTTTTCTTCACTCAGTTATCTGAAGGGCTATCATAATAAAATACACTCCTTCTGCTGAAGTCTGGAGGGCAAACGTTTCAGTCTCTGTCGAGCTATGTCCTCAAAGACAATGTCGTCATCGTTTGTATCGAGCTCTATGAGATTGGTATCTATGGGCGCTTCACTCTCTGGAACTTCTCCATACAAAGGCTCTTCCCTGGGCTTCGGGTGCATTAAGGTGAAGGGAAGTTCAACAGCCCTCCTCACATCATTGGATGTGAGATCTCCCAACAGGCCTCCTTGGGAAACAAACAGCTTCACTTTGACTTGGTAGGACAGGATGATTCCTAAGATCTCCTTATTTGTGCCATCCCTCAACAGGGTACTGGAAGCCAAGTTGGTGTCTTCATGCTTCAGCTTGCCATCCAGGGCCAGGTCTAGCTTCTCACAGTTGTTGGCCAAGAATGGGATGAGGGTGTAGACTTTGCAGCATGTTGAACTTGGGGCCACCATGTCATCAGCCTCCTCCACACCCACGGGGCATTTGTAATGTGCCATGTTGAACAGGCAGATGTCTGCAGACTGACGGACTGGAATTTTTATCTTCTTCACTGTTTTGGTGTTGTTGCTGGTGACATGGACATTGACACTGATCGGTTCCCCGAGGTAGTCGATCTCCTTGTCCAGAGAGGTTTCCAAGTGTAAGGGCTTGTCAGACATCGGAGACTGACAAGTGGTCTCGGCCATGGGCGGCTCCCCGGGCATACTGGACCTTGCGGATAACCAGGCGCACAGAATTCCGTTTGTGAGTCTTCTCTTCCAGATTTTCGGCACAGAAGGTTTTGACTTCATAGTCCACACCACAGGCCTTCCCTGTGTCCTCCGGCCCTGGTTGAAGTGTGATGGAGCAGGGAAAGTTTGGAGGGATCTCAAAGGTAAAGGTGTAGGCATGCTCTCTCAATTTCCTGGTAAGGCGCTCTTGGAGTGTCTTCAAGGGCAGGTGGGAAGGACTGGATGTTGGCCACAAACGGAAGGTCAGGCCCAACACGTTGAGGTCCTCCCAGCCATAGCTAAAGGCCCAGGTCAATATACACTCTCCTCTCTTTGAGGTACTCAGGATCCACCAGAACCACACCATCGACGGGATCAACGATGTTGATGTGGTCCACAAAGTTTCTCTTTCCCAGGTAGACTGTGAGCTTTCCATTTGGACTTTCCTTCTTGAACACTCGCGTCCCTCGGGTCCCAGGCAGGGAGCATGCATGCCTGGCTGGGCGAGTGTGTCCTGGTGATACCTTTTTATTTTTATTTCTTTTTTATAATTTTTTTTTGGTTACAATACTTACTTTATTTCCCTCCCTCCCCTCCTCCCACCCTTCCCACAGCCAACGTGCAATTTCATTGGGTATTACTTGTTGTCCTTGATCAGAACCCTGTTGTTGTTTGCACTAGGATGTTCATTTAGAGTCTACATCCCCAACCATATTCCTCTGACCCATGTAATCAAGCAGTTGTTTTTCTTCGGTGTTTCTACTCCCAGTGTTTCCTCTGGATGTGGATAGTGGTTTTTCTTGTAGATTCCTCCAAGTTGTTCAGGATCACTGCATTGCCACTAATGGAGAAATCCATTACATTCGATTGTACCACAGTGTATCCATCTCTGTGTACAATGTTCTCCTGGTTCTGTTCCTCTCATTCTGCATCACTTCCTGGAGGTCATTCCAGTTCCCATGGAATTCCTCCAGTTTAGTATTCCTTTGAGCACAATAGTATTCCATCACCAACATATACCACAATTTGTTCAGCCATTCCCCAATTGAAGGGCATCCCCTCATTTTCCAATTTTTGGCCACCACAAAGAGCACAGCTATGAATATTTTTGTACATGTCTTTTTACTTATTATCTCTTTGGGGTACAAACCCAGCAGTGCTATGGCTGGATCAAAGGGCAGATAGTCCAGACAGTCTTTTAGTGCCCTTTGGGCATAGTTCCAAATTGCCTTCCAGAATGGTTGGATCAATTCACAACTCCACCAGCAATGCATTAATGTCCAGACTTTGCCACATCCCCTCCAACATTCATTACTTCCCTTTGCGGTCATGTTAGCCAATCTGATAGGTGTCAGGTAATACCGCAGAGTTGTTTTGATTTGCATTTCTCTGATTATTAGAGATTTAGGGCACTTTCTCCTGTGCTTATTAATAGTTTTGATTTCTTTAACTGAAAATTGCCTATTCATGTCCCTTGCCCATTTATCATTTGGAGAATGGCTTGATTTTTTGTACAATGGGTTTAGTTCTTTATAAACTTGAGTAATTAGAACTTTGTTAGATGTTTTTGTAATGAAGATTGTTTCCTAATTTGTTGTTTCCCTTCTAATTTTGGATGCATTTGTTTTGTTTGTACAAAAACTTTTTAATTTGATATAATCAAAATTATTGCTTTTACATTTTGTGGTTTTTTTCTAGTTCTTGCTTGGTTTTAAGAGTCTTTCCATTCCCAAAGATCTGACAAGTATACTATTCTGTGTTCACCTAATTTGCTTATAGTTTCCTTCTTTATGTTCAAGTCATTCACCCATTCTGAGTTTATCTTGGTGTAGGGTGTGAGATGTTGATCCAAATCTAATCTCTCCCATATTATCTTACAATCTTCCCAACAGGTTTTATCAAATAGTGGGTTTTGGTACCAAAAACTGGGATCTTTGGGCTTATCATACACTGTCTTGCTAAGATCATTTTCCCCTAGTCTATTCCACTGATCCTCCTTTCTGTCTCTTAGCCAGTACCAAATTGTTTTGATGACCACTGCTTCATAGAATAGTTTGAGATCTGTGACAGCAAGGCCTCCTTCCTTTGCATTTTTTTTTTCATGATTTCCCTAGATATCCTTGATCTTTTGTTATTCCAAATGAACTTTGTTATTTTTTTTTAATTCGGTAAAAAAGTTTTTTGGTAGTTCAATGGGTATGGTACTAAATAAGTAAATTAATTTGGACAGGATAGTCATTTTTTTTTATGTTAGCTCATCCTACCCATGAGCAATCAATGTTTTGCCAATTGTTTAGATCTAGTTTTAATTGTGTGGAGAGTGTTTTGTAGTTGTGTTCATATAATTCCTGTGTTTCTCTCAGCAAATAGATTCCTAAGTATTTTATATTGCCTAGGGTGATTTTTAATGTAAGTTATCTTCTACTCTCAATTTCTTTTTCTTCTCTAATTGCTACTGCTAGTGTTTCTAGTACAATTTTAAAAAATAGAGATGATAATGGACATCCTTGTTTCATTCCTGATATTATTGGGAAGGCTTCTAGTTTATCCCTATTGCAGATGATGTTTGCTGATGGTTTCAGATATATACTGTTTATTATTTTTGAGAAAGGCCCTTCTATTCCTATACTTTCTAGTGTTTTCATTTGGAATGGGTGTTGTATTTTATCAAAGGCTTTTTCTGCATCTATTGAGATAATCATGTGATTTTTGTTAGTTTGCTTGTTAATATGGTCAATTATGTGGATGGTTTGCCTAATATTGAACCATCCTTGCATTCCTGGTATGAATCCTACCTGGTCATAGTGAATAACCCTTTTGATGACTTGCTGGAGTCTTTTTTGCTAGTATCCTATTTAAGATTTTTGCATTTATATTCATTAGGGAGATTGGTCTATAGTTTTCTTTCTCTGTTTTTGACCTGCCTGGTTTTGGGATCATTACCATATTTGGGTCCTAAAGGAATTCAATAGAACTCCCTCTTTGCTTATTCTGTCAAATACTTTGTATAATATTGATATTAGTTGTTCTGTGAATGTTTGATAGAATTTATTTGTGAATCCATCTGGACATGGGGATTTTTTCTTAGGGAGTTCTTTGATGGCTTGTTCAATTTCTTTTTCTGATATAGGATTGTTTAGGTAATCTATTTCTTCCTCTGTTAGTCTAGGCAATTTATATTTTTGTAAGTAATCATCCATATCACCTAGGTTGCAATATTTGTTGCAATATAATTTGGCATAATAGTTTTTAATGATTGCCTTAATTTCCTCTTCATTAGAGGTGAGGTCTCCCTTTTCATCTTGGATACTAGCAATTTGTTTTTCTTCCTTTCTTCCTCTTTTTAATTAGATTGACTAGTACTTTGTTTATTTTATTTGTTTTTTCAAAGTACCAGCTTCTAGTCTTATTTATTAAATCAATAGTTCTTTGACTTTCAATGTTATTATCTCCTTTGATTTTTAGGATCTCTAATTTAGTCTTCATCTGAGGATTTTTAATTTGTTCACTTTCTTGTTTTTTAATTTGCATGCCCAATTCATTGATCTCTGCTCTCCCTAATTTGTTAATATATGAACTCAAGGATATAAATTTCCCCCTGAGTACTGCTTTGGCTGCATCCCATAGGTTTTGAAAGGATGTCTCATCATTGTCATTTTCTTCAATGAAATTATTAATTGTTTCTATGACTTGTTCTTTGACTAACAGGTTTTGGAAAATTGTATTTAATTTCCAATTAATTTTTGATTTACCTCTCCATGTACCCTTTCTAATTATTATTTTCATTGCATTGTGATCAGAGAAGGTTGCATTTATTATTTCTGCTCTTTTGCACTTGTTTGCAATATTTTTATGCCTTAATACATGATCAATCTTTGTGAATGTACCATGTGCTGCTGAAAATAAGGTGTATTCCTTTTTGCCCCTATTTATTTTTCTCCATATATCTACTAATTCTAATTTTTCTAAGATTTCATTCACTTCTCTTACCCCTTTCTTATTTATTTTTGGGTTTCATTTATCTAGTTTGGATAGAGGAAGGTTCAGGTCTCCCACTAGTATAGTTTTTCTATTGATTTCATCCTTGAGCTCCACTAGTTTCTCTTTTAGAAATTTGGATGCTATGCCATTTGGTGCATACATGTTGAGTACTGATATTTACTCATTGTCTATACTGCCTTTTATCAGGATGTAATTACCTTCCCTAATCCTTTTAACTAGATTTATTTTTATTTTGGCTTTGTTGGATATCATGATTGTGACTCCTGCCTTCTTTTTATCAGTTGATGCCCAGTAGATTTGGCTCCATCCTCTTACTTTCCACCTATGCGTATTTCCCTATCTCATGTGTGTTTCTTGTAGATAGCATATGGTAAGGTTTTGGATTCTAATCCACTCTGCTATTCACTTGTATTTTATGGGTGAAATCATTCCATTCACATTCAGAGTTATGATTACCAGCTGTGTACTTCCCAGCATTTTGATTTCTACTCCTAGTCCTGCCTTTTCTTCTTTCACTATTTCCTTCTACATCAATGTTTGTTTTTAATCAGTCCCCATAATTCCCTCCCTTATTTCACTTCCCTTTCTACCCCCTCCCTTCTTATTTCCTCCCCTTATTTTCTTTGCAGTCTTTTTAAAACTACCCGCCACCCTCTCCCTCCCTTATACTGCTTCTCTCCCCACCAGTCCATTTCTACTTCTACTACCCTATAGTGCATGAATCTATTCTCTGCCCCAAAGGATTGGATTGTTCTTCCCTCGTTGGGTCAATTTCAATGCACATAAATGTTGAGTATTTCCTGTCTCCAACCTCTTTACCCTTCCACTGTATTGATGTTCTACCCCCTCCTGCCATTAACTGCTTTGTGACATATAAATTTCTTCCCTTTTGTTTCTTTTCCCATTTCTTTTAGTATTAACCTCTTTTTAAACTCTAGTTATATATATATATATATATATATATACACATATATACACACATGTATATATATTTATGCATCCAAATATCTATATCTATTTATGTCTTGTTATTTCATCCTATACAGTTTGTCACTGTTCCCTCTAAGCGTAATTCTTCTAGCTGCCCAGGTGATTTGAAAAGTTATTAAGAGTTACCAATGACCTCTTTTCTTATAGGGATACATATCATTTTAACTTATTGAGTCTCTGAAGAAAAAGATATTTTTTTGGTTTTGTTTTGTTTTGTTTTTCTTTTTCCCTCTTTTTTAAATTACCTTTTGATGATTCTCTTGAGTTCTATGCTTGGACATTAAATTTTCTCTTCAGGTCTGGTCTTTTCTTTACAAATTCTTAAAATTCTTCTATTTTGTTGAATGACCATACTTTCCTCTTTAAGAATATAGTCAGTTTTGCTGGGTAGTTGATTCTTGGCTGTAGACCTAGTTCCCTTCCTTTCTGGAATATCATATTCCATGCCTTCAGTGTAGATGCAGCCAGATTCTATGTTATCCTCACTGTGGTTCCATGGTATCTAAATGATTTCTTCTTGGCAGCTTGTAATATCTTTTCTTTGGTCTGATAGTTCTGGAATTTGGCTGTAACATTCCTGGGTGTTGTCAGTTGGGGATTAAGTACAGGAGGTGATCTGTGGATTCTTTCAATCTCCACTTTTCCCTCTTGTTCTAGAATATTTGGGCAGTTTTCTTGAATAGTTTCCTATAGTATTATGTCCAGCCCTTTTCTTTTGTCATGGTCTTCTTGTAGGCCAATGATTCTTAAATTGTCTCTCCTTGAACCATTTTCTAAATCTTCTGTTTTGTGAATGAGACTTTTCATATTTTCCTCATTTTTTTTCATTCTTTTGGTTTTGCTTTATAGTGTCCTGCTGCCTTGTGAGGTCACTTAATTCTAGTTGTTGCATTCTGGTTCTTAAAGACTGAATTTCATCCCTGGATTTTTGGTCATCCTTCTCCTTCAGGTCTGATTTTCTTTGGAGGTCATCTTTCATCCTCTTTGCCTCATTTCTCATCTACTTTGCCTCATCTTTCATCTCCTTTGCCTCATTTTCAAGCTGGTTGATTTTGGCTTTCAAGACACTATTTTCTGTTTCCAGATGACTTATCTTAGTTTTTAAATTCTTTTCCCAATTGTCTTCAGCCTCTCTTAATTGTGTTTTGAATTGCATTTTGAGTTCTTCCAAAGCCTGTATCCAATTTGGTGGGATTTCTGATTTATCGTTTACTGATTCCTCCCCCTCTGTTTCGTTTGCTCTTTGTTCATTACCTGTACAGAAGCTGTCTATTGTAACTTCTTTTTTTCTGTTGTTTACTCATATTTACCCCTTCTTTGCTTCCCATATTTGTCTGTGTTCTTGCTCCTCTAATTTTTTGGTTTTGAGTTTATCTGTCAGTCTCTGCCCTTGGAGCTTTGACAGAAGGTCTCTCCCTGCAGTCTATAGGGGAGGTGTGTTGTAGTTTGAGCTTCCCTGACCTCTGGAGGCTTTTGATTGGATTAAATTAAAGTCCAACAGTCTGTGAGGGAGGGGTGTTGGAGTTTGGGCTTCCCTGACCTCTGAAGACTTTTTATGGGATTAAGTTCAGCTGGGTTGGGCTAGATGGGCCCTGAGGCCAAAACCTCCTGGAAGGCTGGAGCAATATGGAGGGTCTCAGCAGCAATGTCCAGGCTGCTAGCTCTGCGCTCCCTCTCCAACTCCTTCCTCGCTGCCTGTGTTTGATTCTCTGAGCCTGGCACAGCCCTGCCCACAAGGTGTGCCCTCCAGACCAGCGCCTTTGCCCTCCCAGAGGTTCCCGCTGCCGTTGGAGGCTTAGCGCTCTAGGTAGGGGTGGAGGGGTCCTGGGACCTTCCTTCTGCCTTCCCCTTAAACCTGAGTGTTCTCGGATGCCAGCTTTGGGGGGAAGGAGGATACCTTTTGGATTGAGTCCAGCAGGAGGGTTCCTTGGCTCTGTCCTATTGTTAGGTTTGATTTTCCGTCCCCTAGGAGCATTCAGTTTGTGATCGGTAATGAAGGGTTTTCAGAGATCTGAACTTTTGGTGCTTCTAAGCCACCACCTTGACTCCACTCCCCTATGATTTTTTGAAAGATGATGTCTAAGCTCTTTTTTTTTATCATAGATTTCAGGTAGTCTAATAATTCTTAAATTATCTCTCCTTAAATCATCTATCATTCCAGATTAATTGTTTTCCCCATGAGATATTTCACATTTTCTTTAATTTTTTTCATTATTCTGATATTATTTTATTCTTTCTAGGTGTCTAATGGAACTTCCACAGTCCAATTCTAATTTTTAAGTCACAGTTTTTCTTGAGTGATCTTTTGTACTTCCTTTTCCTTTTGGCCAATCCTCCTTTATAAAGAGTTCTTTTCCTCAGTGAGTTTTTGTACCTCTTTTTCCAAAGGACCAATTCTGTCTTTCAAGAAGATTTTCTCTTCAGTGCATCATTTATATCTTTTTCCCTTTGGGCAAATCTGTTTTTTTAGATTTTTTTTGCCTCCAAATTGGTCTATCTATTTTTTAAGGTATTAATTTGTTCAAAATTTTTTGTGCTTCATTTACCAAACTATTGATTCTTTTTTCCATGATTTTTCTGTATCACTCTCATTTCTTTTTTCCAAGTTTTCCTATAAGAGAGGTCTCTTATTAAATTTTTTAAATCCTTTTTAAGCTCCTCCATTAATTCTTTTTGGGCTTGAAAGCAATTAGTATTTTTCTGAGAAGCTTTCAATATAACAGAATTGACTTTGTTATCTTCTGAGTGTGAGTCTATTCTGATACCAAAATAATTTCCTGTGTTGAGTTCCTTTTGTTGTTGTTATTTGTTCATTTTCCTGACTTTTTCTTTCTTTCTTTTTTTTTAGTTTAAAAAACTGTTAAAGTTGGGCTCTGTAATTTGGGTGATGGGAGAACTATTACAAACACTTTTTTTCTTCCTTGGAACTGTTACCATGGTCCCCTGCTCCCCTGTAGCTATAAGTGCTGAGGAGCTGGTGCTCCTCTTTACCCATAGACTGTGCCCCAGGACATGGTTCTGCATATGGGCAATGTTACAAAAATCTTTCACCCAGAGATAGCAAAAAGAAACCTGTAATCTCCCTCTGAGGAATTGTCCAATATCACTTACCATCTGTGGTTGAGAGTTCCAGAAGCCTTGTCTGTTTCTGTTGCCTTGGTGGGACCTTCACTGGCATGCTGCACTCCACCTCCACCCTGATGCACCAGATCCTTCATGCAGCATTCTAAGTTGTTTTGGAATAAGAAGTTACTACACCTTGTTTTTTTGTGTGTTATACTGATCCAGAATTCCTTTTGAGGCATTATATCAATGCTTTTTAGAGAGTAATTTGATAGAAATCAAATGGGTCCTTGTACCTTCTCCTCCATCATAGCTCCACCTCCCAACATGTTTTTAAAGAGAAAGAAAATAAAAATAGTTAATCAAAATCAACCAGTATATCAACAACTTGATAGTAGAGGAAATATTCTATACCCATATTCCCCCTAAAAAGAAATAATAATGATGACAATAACAATTACACAGTTTTTAATGTTTACATGGTCCTCAGACACTATCTATATGACCCTGGACAAGTCCCTGAACCCTTTGGCCTCTGTTTCCTCATGTGTAAAATGAGCTGGAGAAGGAAATGGCAAACCACTCCAGTAGGCTTGCCAAGAAAGCCCTCAACAATAACAAGTGCATAATTAATTCTCACATTGACTCTGTGATGTAGGTGTTATTATTATCCTCATTTTACACTGAAGGAACCTGAGGCTGGAAGAAATTAAGTCATTTGTTCAGAACACATTATTAATAAGTGTTTGAAGTAGGACTTGCTTTAGATCATCTTGACTCCAAAGCTAGCACTCTTTGTGCACTGTGTTCTGCTAGGAACAGAGGATTGCATATTGCAATTGGCCTATAATCTCAACTATGTGGGCATTCCTTCACATGGTGCAGATGACAGTTTATCCAAGTCTTCTCATTTTGTATGATCTTTGACATCAATTGGTGATACTTCACATAGGGGAGTATGGAGAGACAAAGTTAAAAAACTAATCTGGAAATCAGATTTCTGAGGACCCCTATATCAATCTAAGGAATCTAGATTTTATTTTATAGATAATGGGTATCTATGGTTTTGAGCAAATGACGTTGATTAAATTCATATTTTAAGTAGATTAATCAAGGAAAAATACATAGGGTATACCAGAGAAGGAAGGAGCTAGAGGCTAGGAGACAAATTAGGATATTACTGCAATAACCCTATCATGAATTAAAATATGAGAGTTAAGGGGGCAGCTGGGTGGCTTAGTGGATTGAGAATCAGGTCAAGAGATGGGAGATCCTGGGTTCAACTCTGACCTCAGACACTTCCTAGCTGTGTGAACCTGGGCAAGTCACTTAACCCCATTGCCTGGTGCTTTCCACTCTTCTGCCTTGGAACCAACACACAGTATTGATTCCAAGACTGAAGGTAAGGGTTTAAAAAAATAAAATAAAATATGAGAGTTACATCATTAAAGTATATCTTTGTCTTCCACAACACTATTACTGAGACTGTACAGCAAAGGGATCAAAAACTGGGTATAAACACCTAAGTTCAAAAAATTTCTAGAAGCACTTTTTGTAATAATGAAGGACTGGAAAGAGGATGAATGATCATTGATTGGGGCCTGGTTGAAAAAATAATAGTATATGGATATAATGGAATATTATTAAGCAATAATAAATTGTGACTTCAAAGAATCCAGAGAATCTTGGAAAGATTTTTGTGAACTGAAGAATAATGATATAAGCAGAATCTAAGAGAACGTCTTCCACAATGCCTACAAGAAGATAAAACAAAATTACAGTGAAAAACTTCAGAAATCTATTCATTCAGTGACCAATCATAACTTCAGAAGACTGATGATGAAATGGGAAAGGTGATGAGTAGAAGTATAGAGTGGGATAGACAACCTGAAACACTGTCAAAATGTTGATTTGTTTTGCTTAAGACTATTTCTTTCAAAAGATAGATCTATCAAGGAAAAGACATCAATGCTGTTAAAATAAAAGAGTATTAATAAGTTTTTTAAGAAAAGGGAGGAGATATCATCTCACATTGATCAGATTGGCTAAAATGATAAAAGAGCAACATGACAAATAATGGAGAGTATGTGGAAAATGGGAACACTAATACATTGTTGGTGTAACTATGAACTGATCCAACCATTTTGGAGAGCAATCTGCAATTATGTTCAAGGAATTATAAAACTTTGTATGCCTTTTGACCCAGAAATACCACTATTAAGTTTATTTCCTAAGGTGATCAAGGAAAAAGGAGAATAAACTATATGTTCTAAAATATTTATAGCAGTTGTCTTTGTGGTGGCAAAGAACTAGAAACTGAAAGGATATCCATCAACTGAGGAATGGCTGAACAAATAGTAGTGCATGATTGCAACAGAATAGTGTTGTGCCATGAGAAATTATGAACAATATGATTATTAAAAAAGCCCTGAAAGACTTTTATGAAGTGATGCAAAGTGAAGTGATCAGAACCAGAAGAACATTGTATATAGTAATAGCAATAATTTTTGATGATTTACTGTGAATGGCCTAACTATTATCAGCAAGGTAAGAATCCAGGGCAATTCCAAGGTATCCATCATAAAAAAAAAAAAAGATGTCTACCACCAAAGAAATAGTAGATGGAATTTCAATGCAATTTGAAACATACCATTGTTCACTTTATTTCCTCCATGAATTTTTCTCTAGCGTAAGTAATGTGTCTTGTTTCACAGTATGATGAACAGGAAAATGTATTACATGATAATATATGTACAACCTATCTCTTCTTACCTGCCTTCTTTGGGATGAGGGAAGGCAAAGAAGGAGAGAGGGAATATGGATTGCAAAATATCAGAAAATGAATATTAAAAATTGTGATGTAATTAATTGACATAATCTGGACATTTTTTTAGTCAGTCACTCAGCAAGTATTTATTATATACCATGTGCCAGGTACTGTGCTAAAGTTTAAGTATACAAAGAAAAAAAGAACTCTAGCACCTTACATTCTATAAGGGGAGAAGGTATGTAAAAACTCATTATTTAGAAAACACACAGAAAGTAATCTGAGTGAGTGAAGATATTGGAAATTTTTTAAAAATAAGTGCTCATTGAATTTTTTTTAAAGAAGAGAAGTGATACTGCGGAAAGAAAAGAAGCAAAATATCTGGTGTTTTCCTTTCCTATATTTCCTTAAGATGACTCATTTGACTTTGATTATTACAGAGTAAAAGTCTACTGGCAAAGCAACTGGCAAAATGTTGTAGAAGGAAGTTTTGTGGGTTAAAACAATAAAATTCTCCCCAAACAATGTCTTGACCCAATATTTCCAGGAGAACTTCAAGAATAGCAGTGGTTCACATTTATACATTTTCAAGTATAAATGATACAAATATCACTACTCTCCCCCACTCATTTTACAAAATAGAAAAGTAAGGCATTAAGAATTCAAATGCCTTGAATGGGGTCACACAACTGGCAGATGTCTCTAATCCAACTCCTGCCCCATTCTATTTCTATTAAAGGACTTTGATCTACAAAATCCATGTTGTGTGCAGTTCAGCCACTGCAGTCTGATGAACCCAGCCAGTATTTGGTATAAAATTCGCCCTACATCCAACCTTGAAAGCAAGAGATAATTTCATTTTCTACTATAGTCATAGTGTTTAGGACAGTGCTTGGAACTTAGCACTAAATCAATGTTTCCCCATTTCATTCTATCTTGAGTTACCTGAGTCAAGAACATTCACCCTTAGGGAATTTCACTGTCTCTACCTGCTCGGCCTTAAGGGTGCATGCTGTCCCTTACCATTACTTTGATATAAGCTGCCCTTTTGTCCCTTTAGGGCAAGGATCCCCAAACTTTTTACACAGGGGGCCAGTTCACTGTCCTTCATACCACTGGAGGGTTGGACTATAAAAAAAAAAACTATGAACAAATCCCGATGCAGCACTGCACATATCTTATTTTAAAGTTAAAAAAGGGGCAAACAAATACAATATTTAAAATAAAGAACAAGTAAATTTAAATCAACAAACTGACCAGTATTTCATTGGGAACTATGGACCTGCTTTTGGCTAATGAGATGATCGATGTTCAGGTTCCATATTTGTCACTGCTAGCTGTAACAAGTGATACAAGTGTGCATCAGTTGGTCTAGATCTGGTTGGAGATATCAGATGTTTCATTCTGGAAAGTCTGTTCACAGACATAAGTGCTGCCAAAGATGGTTGCCATTTTGAATGCATCATTCCTGAGATTAGGATATGCCTCAGAGGGAAGAGAAGCATAGAAATTAGGCAAGTTGCTTGACTTGAATGTGTCTTTCAGAGAGTCACAATTCTGTAGTTCAGCCTGTTCCATTTGGTAAATTGGATCCACATTTTCAGTGTCAATAGAAAAATGGGTTACAGAAAAGCTGTATGTCCTGTTCATGGAGATTAAGCTCTTTAAATCTGAATTGTAACTCCTTTTGCAACTTTTCCAGTGAATCCACACATGTTTCTTTTGGGAATGCAATCCAGGGTTTTTCCGCTAACAGATTTTGAGTTAAGGGGAGATGGCAGAAATTTTCCTCCTTCACTTGTTTGATAAGGAGGCCTAATTTTGCTTCAAATGCTTTCACATGTGAATGCATATCACAGATGAGCTTCCCTTTTCCTTGAAGTTGCACATTGAAACTGCTGAGTAATTCTGTTACATCTGTCAGAAAGGCAAGGTGCCATTTCCATTCTACATCACTGAGCTCTGGTACTTCTTTGTTTTTTGAAAGCATAGAAGCTGTGAAGCTGTAATCTGTGGAAGTAAGTCATAGAAATGTCTCAAAACTCTCCCTTGACTCAGCCAATGGACTTCTCTGTAGTACAGAACATCTTCATAGGCAACATTTAGCTCAGACAGAAATTCCTGAAATTGTCTGTTTATTGCACTAGCTTTAATGAAGTTAACACAAGATACCACAATTTTCATAACAGAGTCCCACTTCATTGATTTACTACATAGCAGCACTTGTTGGTGGATCAGACAGTGTATGGCTATTGGATGAGAATGGTTACATTTGTCCATCTCTTGGTTAATGCAAGCAATTACTCCTTTCTTAGAGCCCACCATGTTAGGAGCACTGTCAGTTGTCTGGTTTAGCCCAGTTCAGCTCCAAATCCTTCACAGTTTGGGAAACCTTTTCAAAGATATCCTCACCTGTAGTTGTTCCTTTGATGCTTTGCAGTGCAGCAAGCTCTTCTGTGACTTTGAAATTGTCATTTGTCCCACAAATAAAAATTAGAAGTTATGCAGAATCATGAACATCATTGATCCTGTCGAGTGCCAAAGAAAAACAGGAAAGTTTTCTGGTGGAGTTTTGAAAATATTGATGCAAACTGTCTCCCATTTCTTCAATCCTTCATGTAATTTTAGATCTTGAAAGACTAACTGTACTAAATAAGTCTGCCTTTTCTGGACACATCTCTTTGGCTATAGAAAGAAGGCACTCTTTAATAATTTCTCCCTCCACGAATGGTCTGCCAGTGAATGCTATTAGCTTGGCAACTTGAAAACTTGCTCACAGTGATGAAATATTTAGCTGCTTCTGCTTCACAAAAGTATTTTGCTGAGTTGTCGATGTATTTTTCAGTTTTTATATTTTATCTTTTCTCACATCTCCGACCAAACAATCATATTTATCTTTATGTTGAGTTTGATAGTGTCGACACAAATTATATTCTTTGAACACAGACACTATATTCTGGCATATCAAACACACAGCTCTTTCCTTGTACTGCATGAAAAGTAATCATAAGTCCACTGTTCTTTGAATATCCTACACTCCTAGTCAATTTTTCTCTTTCTTGACATCATTATTTCCTAGGGATTCCAAATTACTATTAGTATAATTTTGCCCACCCAGAGGCATACAGACTGCACTACCCATCAATGAAGTCTGATCTATGTGCGTCAATGGAGCCTTCCCAATCCACATCATTTCAGCCTCACCAGTGGCCATATTGGTGGAACTCCACTTTTATCTCAGGCTCACACTGGTGCAGTGTGGGAACTGGCATGATTACAGAGCTGGTCCTCCACCACCTTTCCAGTTCACACTACCCTGTGCGAACCGCACTGCAATCTGGGAACTTACATAGGAATCTGATTGCATGGGTTTTACACCAATGTGATCAGATTCCACAGCAGGAAAAAAGAAGGCATGACACTAGTGTGTATCATCTTGTGGTCATATTTATGGATCTGTAATTATAGACCATAATACGAAAAACATGCCTCACTTCCCCCACATAGTACAATGGCAACCATACTCTCCCAGATGCACAGCATAATGGTCCCATTATGTTGTGCATCTGGGTGAATATTGTACTACTGTGTTTCCCCCAAAATAAGACACTGTCTTATCCTAATTTGACCCCCCCAAAACAGTGGGTGTCTTATAAAACACCCAGTGGCAGTGGTGGGCTTATCACAGTAGAAGCCCAACACTGGATGTCACAGGCCACATCATAGCTATCCAATGCCAATATACAGTACTAGAGGCAGTGCTGAGCCTGTGACACTGTATAACGCTGTCTGGGATAGCGGAGGCTGCAGCACTGGCTCTGATGGGTCTGTCACACCTTGCACAGGTCCATCACTGCCACCACTATACCAGGCAGCAGTATACACAGTGCTGAATCCCCTCCCCCAGATTGCTGCTCACCATGCTGACATCTTCCATTGTGCAGCCACAGAATCCTTTGCATGGCACCTCATTCTCATTTAGTTACTCTCAGAACAAGGTGCCACCCAAAGGATTATGTCACCGGAAGTAGTACTGTATGTGAGTGATGCTGCACTTTGCAGTACCACCACATACAGTACTCTCATTGACTACCAATGAAAGAGGTGCCCCTTCCAGAAGTGTGGTGGGGGCCAGATAAATGACCTCCAGGGCCTGCATGTGGCCCAAGGGCTGTAGTTTGGGGACCCCTGCCTTAGGGTGACTCAGTAGGCTAACAGAAAGGCCTATTATTGGATATTGGAATGTGCTCATGGTTTGAAGGTAAACAAAGAAACTGAGAGTCAATGATGGCCAAGGAGTCCATGGTAGTCATGCAAGTCTCCTCAGGCTCAAGGATGTGTTCGCCCCAGGAGTCTTCTGACTTGATTGGATAGAATGGGAAAACACTGATTTAGTGTCATGTTCTAAGCACCATGCTGAACACTATGGCTATAGGTAGAAAACTATGATATCTCTTATTCTCAAGGTAAATGTGGGATGATTTCAATTCCAAGTACCTGGCTGGATACATCAGACTTTGTTGGTTGTTTGCATACAGCATGGATGTTGTAGACCAATGTCCTTTAATAGAAATAGAATGGGTTAAGGGTTGGATTAGAGTGTCCCCTTTCAGAACAGGATCTTCGAGGAAAGATGAATAAAATTTGTATGCAGAGAAGCCCAGACCCTAGAGAATTATTAAAAACCTGGAGCCAGAATCCTACTTTCCTATCTATTGATGTTGCCGAGTCCTCGAGAATCACCAAAAAGTTCTAGAGTGCTCTCCAGCCTCAGTGTAGACATCCTTCACAAACTAACTGTGCTCTGCTCCTACTTTACTGAGAGATAGAAGATCTGCTATTGTTTGCCTATCATTTTGGAAGAGAACCAATGGCATCATCATGAGCAATGTCTAAATTTACCCCTGAATTAGACTGAAGTGAGGCAGAGTTGCTCAAAGTGATCATTTTCACTCTCTCCTCCAGAGTCATCGAAGTGTAGTGCCAAGACAAAAGGTGGGATGAGTGGTTATGGCCCAAGATACAGTGGATGACCTTGGCCTCTTCAGTGTCTGACCAATCTCTAGGTGCTCTAGAGTGCCCACTTCAGCTGCCTTCAAGGCCACTGGAATAAATTGTTCTCATCTGCCCATTCTGTTAGGGGAAATCTTCACGTGTTTGGGCTAGATGTTCCCCTAACTCACTGACAGGTTTGAGTACTGTCAGTTCCCATTAACCTAGTTTAGCCTATCTGCCAAGGCAGTCTTGCCAGGGTCTGGCTGCTATGCACGCTATGACTTCTTGGAGCTACAGGTGAGAATTGCATACCAAGAGGACACCAACAGTGGCTGAGCAGCCCTGCAAAGGTCTTAGCAAGCCCTCCTTGAACACCCATATGCCCCAGGGAAGTCTATTACTTGAAATTATGAGGAAAGAAATGAGCAGAACAAGAGAACATTATATGCAGTAACAAATACTATTTGAAGAATAATTTGTGTATGTCTGCGTCTAGAGAACAAACTGATAAATCTAAATAAGATAAAAGATAAAAAGTAGTTTTATGTAAACATACATCTTTTTGTCAAGTGAGGGGAGGGAGTTTACTGAGTTTTTAATGTGACAAACAAATAAATAATTTTTTTAAACTAAGACACTAGACTGCTGAGCTGGTTGACTCCTATTGTTGTGATATTTGGAAGGAATTGGATCCTAGAAGGCATAACAGGAGACAAGTAGGAGACTGTATTTTTTATGACATCTACTGCTTTTAATTTTATTGGATATTTAACTAACCTAATTAAACTATTTATTGTTGTTTAGTCATTCAGTCATGCCTGACTCTTCATGACCACATGGTCTTGTCTATGGGCTTTTTTTGGCAAATATACTGGAATAGCTTGTCATTTCCTTCCCCAATGTGTTCCCATTTTTATAGACAAGGAACTGAGGCAAATAGAGGTTAAGTGGTTTTCCCAGGGTCATAGCAAGTAAGTGCATAAGGCCAAACTTGAACTCATGTCTTTCTGACTCCAGGGTTGGTGTTCTATCTACTGCACCACTTAACTGCCCTACTTTAAACTAAAGTTCAAATTAACCTGAATAAGGGTAGAAGGGTAGGAAGGGAAATGAAGGTAGTGACTACTGGAATAACATCCCTTTTAGAAAGAGTGAGAGAAGCTGGTAGATGGGGGAGAAGCTATATAAGTGATATGGCAGAATAAACACAAAGAAAAACCCAATTCATAGGAGAGAGGTATGTAGTACTGGGTGTGAGAACTACTGGCCCACTTCCCTGACAGTTGAAAGAACCCAGATGACAGGACGGTTACACTTATAGCAAGCATTTCAGATCCCACAATAAAAGACCAGGCTTATTTAATTAAAATGGGAAGCCCTCTAGAGTTCAGCCAGTGATACATTCCAGCACTAATTAGTCTCTGGTTTAATGCATCCAAGAAGAGAATATTGGGTACTCATGAGGCAAGGACACCCAAAACATGACATCTATGACATCCTTCTCCTCTTCACTCAGTCCATAGCCATCCTCATTCCTGTCCTCATTTGTTCTCATGTGGACTTTTGCAATAGCTTTTTCTTTTAAAATTAAAAAAAAAAACTCTTACTTTTTGACCTGGTAACAACTCTTAAGACAGAAAGGCAAGGGCTAGGCAAATGAGGTCAAGTGACATGCCCAGGGTCACACAGCTACTGTAAACCTTAAAATTTCTTAGACTTATAAATGTTGGAAATTTCACCATTGGGAAATTTCATACTTGAAAAATTTCCTACTGATAGTCTATTGGAATGTGAACCCCCTTGGCATGGGAGGGTCCTTCTCCTCCCTACTTAAGATTACTTTAGGACAGAAACCTTTTGCTGAACAATGGAAAGGGCTTTGACCTATGCTTAAGCATAGAACAGGAAGTTCTTTGAGTCATGATTGATTTTAGAATTGATACAATAGAGATTCTTGGAATGACAGAACCAGGTCCTAGAACTTACAATCTCCACCCTACTCAGTCCTAACAGGATTTAGGAAGGGCTGCAGCATAGATCAAAATTTAATTATTTGAGAATATGACCTTCAACAGACATGTGCAAAGGGGCAGACCTCTGGGCGGTCCTGGGTTAAGCTAGAGCCACCATTGGCACAGGGAAGACATGGACAGTGATTGGTAGATGTGAGAACTGAGGGGAGGGAACTGAGATGGTTTCCTTAAAGATAGGGGGGTCTGAGGACTGAAGGGAGGTTGGAGAGGTTTTGCTCTGAGAGGTTGTGCTCTGAGAAGTTTTGCTCTGAAGGAGGCTGGAAGTGGAGGC
Organism: Monodelphis domestica; assembly: GCF_027887165.1. Taxonomy (NCBI): domain Eukaryota; kingdom Metazoa; phylum Chordata; class Mammalia; order Didelphimorphia; family Didelphidae; genus Monodelphis; species Monodelphis domestica. Next base: position 56,220,063 of record NC_077230.1, read on the forward strand.
CGCTGAGACTGTTTCTCCATTTTGGTCATGTGAGTGATAGGGACTGATCTCTTTTCTTTGCCTCAGCTATCTAAGGGCTTAGGCCTTTTGGCCCAGCCTAAACAGAGGGGGTATTTAAGCCCTATTCCCTTCTCTCCCCTTTCTCTCTCTCTCTCTCTCTCTCTCTCTCTCTCTCTAATACCTTTCTTCCTCCTATTTGTAATTAAACTCCATAAAAGGTTGACTGCTGACTTGAGTTTTCATTAAGGAATTACATAGCTGAATTCCTTGGCGACCTTAAATTAATATATATCAGTCTTTTAAAGTGATTTCCTTGTCACACTAGGAAATGTCTGTGTCCAGATTTGAACCTAGGTTCCCCAACTCCAGGCACTCTACCTACTGAGCCACCTAGTTGCCCCTACAATAGCCTTCTAACCGGCTGTCTTCCTCACCACTGCCAAAGTGATGTTCCTTCTCTAAGTACCAATATAAACAAGATTGTAGTATTGGATAGAGTCAGCAAGACCTGTGTTCAAGACCTACCTTTGATACATATTGGTTCTGTTAGCATAAGAAGTCACTTAACCTCTTAGTGCTACCCACCCAGGTAATTCACTCAGATCAGAAATTGTAGTGAAGGCACCAATCTGAATTAATAAAAACTTCTCACCAGATGCTCCCTAGATCAGTGAAAGCACAGCAGGAGGAAGAAGGTATTTTCTTATTACCTCTAAAGTAAATTCCAAGCCCTTCTGTTTGGCATTTAAAGGGCTTCACAATCAGGTCCCTGCTATCTCTCTCGATTGAATTATGTGGTAACATTACTGTCCTTCAGGCTTTCTATATACTTGACAAACAATTCTATTTGCTGCTCTTGTCATACAACATTCTGTTTCCTACCTCCATTCATTTTTGTAAACTATTCTTTAAGTTCTAAATCTTCTCCATCCTCACCTCTGCTCCCAGAAATAGATAGTTCTCTTTGAGGACTATGAGAGTTTCTTCCCGAGTACCCCAAGCATTTGTACTCTCTCCCCTCTCTTAAATTGCTTTAGATATGCTTTGTATTTATTTTCCTGTGAATTAATTTTGTTTCGGTTTTTCTTTTCTTCCATTATAGGCAAATCATTTGAAACTAAGAACTTCCATTCTCATTTTGGCATCCCCAGTGCCTAAGACTAAACATAATAAGCACTTTAAAAAGTTTGGTTGAATTGGATTATACTACTTAAGCCAATATGAACATATGTTACAGTGTTTCAGTCTTCAAATTCTTCTCATGCTGTGAAATCATTGAGACTGTAGTTTCTATCCGTCTTTTTCCTCCTTCCCCTCTCCTCCTTCTCCCTTTCTTTTCCTTCCCTGCCTTCCCCCAAATCTACTCCTCTCCTTTTTTCTTTTCCTCTTCCTCCTCCTTCTTCTTTTCCTCTCCCTCCCTTCCTCCTTCCTCCCTCCCTCCCTCTCTCTCTCTCTCTCTCTCTCTCTCTCTCTCTCTCTCTCTCTCTCTCTCTCTCTCTCTCTCCCTCTCTCTCCCCCTCCCTCTCTCTCTCTCTCCCTCTCTCTCCCCCTCCCTCTCTCTCTCTCTCTCTCTCTCTCTCTCTCTCTCTCTCTCTCTCTCTCTCTCTCTCTCTCTCTCTCTCTCTCTCTCCCTCTCAGAAAAACATCAAGATTATTCTATAAGTCCTGGTACAGCTGTGAGCTTTAAAAGCTTTAAAGCTAATATTTTAGTTAACTAACATTTTAAGTTATTAATGCTTAACACTAAACTAAAATTTTAGGAACAACTTGTGCACATATAATGCAGAATATATTCTACAAACAAACATACACACATATGTATACTATAAGAATAAAAATTAGAGTCTAGCATCGGTATTAATGTAAAGGATTCTTTGGTTAGGTTCTGGTGCTCTTTGAATATGGATTTCTGAATCTAGGAGACAGAATTTGCTATTTTGAAATTAGGAGAATGAGGTCTTTGGTTCTCAGAGCACCAGTGTCTGATCAGACAGAATGAATTTCAAGACTTTTCATAAAAAAAAAAAAAAACTTTCTTGCCAAAAAACAAACACCCATCCCTAGTGACTCACCGAATTCTGGGCGTTCTAGTTAAGAGAAAGCCTTTTTCAGAAAAGTGTATTTTAAAAAACTCCAGTAAAATCAAATAATAAATGGTTCTTTTGAGATTAAAGGAGGTAAGTAATACTAGGAGGGGTGTTAATGGGTAGGACTTAGATCAGAAGGCTTCATCCATGCTTTTGGCTGCTGTTTCCTCCACTTTCCTTTTGACCTTGAGCAGAGCCTGCTTTTCTGGACTGCCAAAGAAGAAGCTTTGAGAAACTTTCCACCCCAAACAGGTGAAATTTAAAATTTTGACCAGAATTTCACTGTGGAGCCTAATGGTTAGATCTTCCAACTGAGAGAAGCAAAAAGAAACAGGAGTGAAACCACACCTATTGAAAGGGAGAAAGAAAAACTAAAGGGAGAAAGGGAGAATGTTCCCCCTCCACCTTCATGCTAACCCCAGTCCCTAGAAATTAATTCAGCTGCAATGGAAACAACTTTCTGAGCTTGTCCCTTCAGGGAAAAATCAACAGGAAATTGTGAGATTCCTTCAAGAGTCCCACTTGTGAGTAAGCCCATTTAGTAACTAGTGCAGGGGTACTGGAGCTGTTGTTATTGGTTATCTTCCCTGGGAACACAGCACATTAGGGATTCAACTGAACCACAAAAGTAATCTAAGTCCTCAGACCTGTCAACTATAAGACTGGGAACTGCTGCTTTGGGGTTTTGTTTTGAGAGCCATAACTTTGTCTCTTGGCACGCGTTGTCTCCGCACTGTCTAGTTGAATGGGGAGAAGTTTGGAGAGGTTATTCCTCAACTCTCACTCAAGGATTTGTGACATGGACCACCATTAGCTAAGTCTGAAAACAGCTGTATCAGGTTCCCACTGCACAGGGAACCTGAGACACAGATACACAGGATGAAAGTGACTTACTATACGTGCTGCCAACTGGGAATAGCACCCAGAGTCACCATTTCATTTTATAGCATTTCCCCCCTATTTTAACATTAGCTCACCTTTTTCATCACTGAAAATACTTACTTAAATGCCAAAAAACAAGCAAACTAAAATCTTTAAATAGTTGTTTAGGAAGGAATGTGTAAAGAACACTAGACAGAAGACCTTGGTTCTAGTTCCAGGTCTGTTATGTATTTACCATGTAGTCTGGGATGTCACTTCACTTTTCTAAGATTCATTTTCCTCATGTGTAAAAATGAGTGGCCCAGAGGACCAATGACAATTCATGCTACGCACCTCCTGACTATGCATAGCATGATGAACTCAAGGTACAATGAGACATTCTTTTGGATACGGTCTCTGTATTTGTTTTATTTAACTAAGCATATTTTTATATTTTCTCCTTTCTTTTTCCATGATATGGGACAGAAGAAGAAGGGATGAAAAATGTAAAATAAAATGTAATGAAGAGATTTAGACTAGTTGGTTGCTAAAGTTCCATCCGACACAAAGGTTCTATGATCATGTTATTGACCTGTGGTTGAAATCTGTTATAGGAGTCATTCTATGGGTCATTCTCAAAGTTTCAATTCCTGGTTCTGGTCCACCATGTAGAGACTTTGGAATCTACTTTATCAGTATATGATTCAGAACTACATGGCTGGCACTCTAAGATGATGAAGTGTTCCTTTATTTGCTGCAGAAGCAGAAGAGCTTGACAACTCAATGGATGCACAAAAGGGGGTGACCATCTCATGTGCTTCTCTTTCATTCTATCTACAAATCATGTCAGGACTGTATCAAGCTGCTTTTTCTGCTTAATAGCAGATAACTGCTATTATCTATAATCTCTCTACTCACAGAGATCATACATAGAATGTAACGTATATGTCTGGCAAAGGCAATTTCGAGCCTGGGTTTAGACTACCTCTTTTCATTTTGGTTTTCCTTGATCTTAGGTGAATGATACCTTTTCAGGTAAGCATAAGGATCTGTGGAGTGTTCAAAGACAACTATTATTACTGGTATAAGGGTTTACCAAGCCCTTTTAAAGGCTGTTCGCTTATTTTGGGTGTCCCCTTGTCACCCAGTTCTCATCCCTGACTCCAAGAAGTTGCAGCACACACAGCAAACACACCTCAGTAAACAGTAAACAGTCTTAGGTGGGCTAAACCAGGTTGAGAGTAACTGGCAGCTCTCAAACCCATTTGTGAGTTGGGGAGGGAGTATCTACCGCAGGCATGTGAAGATTTCCTTCAGCAGAAGAGATGGATAAGAACAATTTGTTCCAATGGCTATTAAGGTCGCAGAAGAAGGCACTATAGAGCACTTAGAGCTTCATCAAATGTTAAAGATGGCAAGGTCATCCATTGCATCCTAGGCCATTGCCAGTCATCCTGACTTTTGCTTGCCACTGGAGTTATATGACTCTAGAAGAAAGGTTGAGGCTGATGATTTTGTGCAACTCTGCCTTACTGAAATACAATTCATGCTCAAGTCAAATGACATCACCAGTGATGTCAATTCAATCCTCTGAGTATAAAGGACAACAACCTTTTCTTTTTTTAAATTTTTATTTAATTGATTAATTAAGAGAATTTTTCCATGGTTACACGATTTATGTTCTTTCCCTCCCTCTCAACTCCCTCCTATAGCCAACATTCCACTGGGTTTTATATGTGTCATTGATTGATATTTGCACTAGGATGATCATTTAGAGTCTATATCCCCAATCATATCCCCGTTGACCCATGTGATCAAGCAGTTGTTTTTCTTCTGTGTTTCTACTCCTACATTTTTTTTTCTGGATGTTCTTTCTCATGGATCCCTCAGAATTGTCCTGGATCATTGCATAGCTGCTAGTAGAGAAGTCCATTACAATCTACTGTGCCACAGTGTATCAGTCTCTGTGTACAATGTTCTCCTGGTTCTGCTCCTCTCACTCTGCATCAATTCCTGGAGGTTGTTCCAGTCCATTGGAATTCCTCCACTTTATTATTTCTTTGAGCAAAATAGTATTCCATCACCAACAGATACCATAATTTGTTTAGCCATTCCCCAATTGAAGGGCATCCCCTCATTTTCCAATTTTTTTTTTTGCCACCACAAAGAGTGTGGCTATAAATATTTTAGACAACAACCTTTTCAGAGATATGCATGTTTGAACTTGGAGAAAACTTCATGAGTCTGAAAGGTACAGTGGTCCTGGTGCCAATAAGAGAACCAACTGGCTTCAGGCAAAATCAGGGGCAAGCTGATAGAGAGAGATTAATGCACTGAAAAAAAATTCAGTGTTATTGGAGGAATGGCCATTAGCAAAAGGATTAGCTGAAGTCTATCCACTTTGCTAGTAAATATATATGAGGAATTCTTTATTATTTAATTAACAATGTTTAATTAAAAATCTTGCAAACTTTTTATGTTTTAATTAAGTTTAAATATCAACTTTATAGCAGATTATAAGAGTAGCTACAAATGAATTTATTAGATACTATTTAAGTTGTTTGATTAAATATGAACTATGTGACTTATTGTTGAGTGTTTCATTTATGTGTAGAACGAAATCACCTGTCCTGTGCCTTATTTGTATTCTATATTACATGGCTTTCTCACTCTCCCACCCATTTTGGGGGAAACCCCAGATATGAATCACAAGTAAAATCATCCCTGAGGCACTGGGAGAGGAGGCCTCACAAGCCAAAGAATCTGAATTCAGAGTGCTTTACACCCTTTGACTGGAGGCAAGGTTTCCTCCAACCAAACCCAGTCCAAATCACATATCTGACTACAGAACAGGATGCAATACTCCCAAATCCCTGTGGGCCCAAGAGTAGTTCTTAAGGATTAGATGGATAATTTTATAATGGAGATGGACTTCTCCCCCCCTTCCTTTAAGGAAATTATAATTTGAAACCTCAGGGATCTACTCATATTAATATCTTGGTGATTGCTCCCAAATATATCTTACCATATTTACAAATGTTTCTTCCTAACCCTACTACCAAGTCCTCTCTCAGGTGGAAATTATATAAAGACATTTGTGACCCAAGGCCAGAACTAGAAATAATTTCTTGGTAAATTTAGTTGAGAGTGTATATAGAATGGGAAGGAAACATGAAACACTGAGAAATCAATACTGGGATGGAAGAGGAGAGCAGGACTAGAAAGGCCAGGCCATGGGCCATGAAGAAGTCTACTTGGAAGAAGACCAGCCAGCATGGTGAAGAAGGTATTAGTACAACTATGTTCTCCCCTACAACTTTTCCTTAAATATTTATGAAAGACACCAGAATGAGTCCTGATCAGGAAATCCAGGAGAAAATCAGTGATTTTCCCAGCTAGACTCAGAATAGTAAGACAGAGAGGTCTGAGAACATTAAGGAATGAAGTCCAATCAGTGGTGTACCACAGGGACCCTTCTAGCTCACAATAAATAAGGGCTTCCCCAAGGTGTGCATCAGGGCAAGAAGAAGCTCCACATCAGACACTGAGGAGCCTGAGTATGTGTACAGAGCAGGAAGAGAAGCCAACCAGTAGCTTCCTTTTTTGCTCATTATTCTGCTGGGTCACAGATTTAATTTGGACTACAGAAGGGACCTCTCCCTAGGGGTGGTAGTCCATGGCAAGAAGTAGGCAAGGTGGGGCAATGTGGTGGCTCAGTTGATTGAGAACATTCAAATCTAACCTCATATACTTCCTAGCTATGCAACCCTCAACAAGTTACTTAGCCCTTTGCCATTTTATTCCTTGGAACCAATACACAGTATTGATTCAAAGATGGGAAATAGGGGTTAAAAAGAAGAAGAAATAGTCAAGGGCTATAGACTTGGTACTGATCCAGGAAAAAAGGAGGAAAAAATAGAAGCTGTGGAGCTCTTACCATAGGGCTTGAGTGGGATTTTAGATATAGCTCTAGACTAATCTGAAGCCTATACCAGAATAATAAGGAATTCCAGAGAAAAGGGGAGCCTGTAGTCCTATAATTCTGAACCTATAAAGCAGAAATGTCAAACACCTGAGCAATGCAGACTTCAGCTCTCCTGAAGAGAGCCTTCATTAGATTAAAATGTAATTTGAAAATGCTTAACAAAATAAATAAAAAGAATCTAACTACTTTCATTTAAAAAAAGAGAGAAAGAATAGTTCAGCAAGTGGGGGACAAAGAAATTAAGAATCATGAGCAAAGAAGATTTTTTTTTGGCAAATAATATGATGCTGTACTTAGAAAACCCTGGGGACTATCAAATATTCATTACAATATTCAAATTGTTTGCAAAAAAGAGAAAAGGATCCTACCAAATCCTACAATAGAAATATGATCTTAATGCCTAAATAACAGTCAAAATTCCTAATGTATATTGACACAAAACTTTTAAAGAAAATATTAGCAAAGAGACAACAGCAATATTAAAAATATTAATCAAAACTGCAGTCATTTTTCTTCCCTAACTATCCTGCAAACACTGATACCGAAGCATACTGAGAAAAGATTATATAGTCACTTATAAGGGAAATAGTGTACCCTGCTTAGACTAGATTGAACTGTCATTTATTATAGTCATAATGAGAAATGTATACATTGAAATGTAGAGGCCATCCACTTATGTTAATGAATGCATTCACAGTATAATTTATGTAAATAAATTGTCTTTTGAACAGATATTTTACTGAAGATCTCTTTTCTGATATTAGCATTTCTGGGATCATAGAATGTTAAATAGCATAATGATTCATTTTGAAGAGCTCACCAAAACATGAAAAAAATAGTATCAGTTGTATTTCTTCCAAAAGAAGAAGAGATCATATTTGCTTCATCCTTGAATGTGGTATTTGGCCTGAATTTCAACGTTAGAGGAGGGTGGGGCTTTGATCAAAAACTCCAGAAAATTTATGCATTTAATGAAAGCCAATCTTCTGGAAACTGCACCAAGCACTATTTTTGGCAAATATCTCTGGTATTTAGGTTACCTCCCGATATCAAAGAGCCATTCCTTACTCTTACAGAACTCTATAGCCTCCAAAAGGCTCACTGACCAAGATAAAATGTCACCAAGATAAAAAAATAAATAAATAGCAGAAAGTGTGGTATCATACTAGTACTGCTCCAAAATAAGCCATATGGAAGGACAGGGTTATAGATTTTTAAACTGGAAGGGATCTTAGAGGTCTTTAAGTTAGACTCCATGATTTTATAAATGAAGTACAGAAGCCCAAAGAGGGTAGATGACCAAAGAAAGTCACCCAGGTGAAGGAGTAGCAGAACTCTAATTCCAACCAAATTCTTTCCTCCAGAGCCAGCCTGCCAGTGAGACAGGGAGCAAAATCAGCACCCTGGACACTCCCTGTGTCATGGAATCTATCTCCTCACCCCATGCATTCTCAGAGTCGCCAGCAGGGAGACCAGGGGAAGCTACTAGCACCCTATAGCCCAGTGTGTGCTAAGACCTTCCCACTGGGAGCCCACAGAAACCATGCCTGGCAGGAGCTAAACTTTCCGGCTGGACCCTCCTTGGGGCTCTGAAGTCTCAGCTTCTCAGACCATTTTCCTTCCAGCCATCTGCTGTAGCTGGCCGGCAGCTAGACCTCCAGAGACCAACCAAGTCTGTGAGAAGCGAAGCCATATTCTCTGAGAACTATAATAAAATCAGCCTTAGCACTGCTTCAGGAAAGGGTTTGAAAATGGATCTGCCCTATTGTTCCCCTCCCCATCTGTGTGACTTCCCAAGACAAGAGCCCCTTCCTTGGCCACATCTTCCCTGCCATCATTAGTTTGCTGGAGTCAGCTCAGAAGGGATGGTTAAAATTCCAGCGTGAGCCTCTACACCTCAGCAATCAGCAAAGGCTACAGAGGAGGGCTTACCATTTCATTGATAGAACTCTAGAAAGCAGTGCACATGGGGGCAGCTTTTCACTTGTTTATCTGGGTTTGTGTTTGGGGGTTTTCGTTTTATAAGATTATTTACTTACAGAAATGAAGCATGTGGAAATATGTTTTGGATGGTAATACGTGTATAACCAAGAAAATGTTTAATTTTTTCAAGAAGGGGATAGCAGGATCGATAGTATTATGGAAACAATTAATATGAACTTGAATTGACTTCTAGAGATAGGAGAGGATAGAGGGGACTGGCATGTTAGAGATGGACATGACAAAATGACTGAACAACAATAACAACAGAGGGGTGGAAAGGCCAGTGGAGGTGATTTATCCCTATTCATTTCAATCCATCAAATATAAAGTATTTATTAAGTACTTATGATGCTCAAAGCACTCTTCTAAGTACCAAGAATAAAAAGGCAAAAATGAAAAACCAAAAGTTTTAGAGATGAGGAAAATGAGGCCCACCGAAATGAAATAAACAGTAAACTGAGGATAAAATTAGTTCTAAAGGGCTCAGGTCTGCTGACTCTGAACCTAGTGCATTTTTTCACAAAATCATAGTTAGACAGGACCTCAGAGGTCATTTCATCTAAGTCAGACCTGAACACAAATACTCTCCACAGACACTAATGTGTTATTGGTGAAATTATTGTGAACTGATCCAACCATTCTTCAGGGCAATTTGGAACTATGCCCAAAGGGATATAAAACTCTCCATGCCTTTTCATCCAGTAATACCAATCTGTATCTCAAAAAGATTTTTAAAAATGGAAAGAAGACCTACTTGTGCAAACATATTGATAGAGCTCTATTTGTGGTGGCAAAGAATTGGAAATTGTCTATCAATTGGGGAATGCCTAAAGAAATTGTGGTAATTTTGGAATACTATTGTGCTGTAGGAAATGATGAACAGGATGACTTCAGAAAGAGCTAGGAAGACATATAAATTGATGCAGAGTAAAATAAGCAGAATTGTACGCATTAACAATAATACCATGGGATGATCAACTGTGAAAAACATAATTACTCTCAGCAATACAAAGATGAGGACAATTCTGATGGACTTATGACAAAGAATGCTCTCCATAGCCAGAGAAAGAACTATTGGAATCAGAATGAAGTTCAAAATATATGGTTTTTCATTTTAGTTTTTTTGGGATTTTATTTGGGGGATTGGGATTAATGTAAGCATTCTCTTTCAAAAATGAACAATATAGAAATATCTTTTGCATGATCATAAATGAATAACCTAGATCAAATTGCAAATCTCCTGGAAAGAGGAAGGAAGAGAAGGAGGGAGACAATTTGGATCTTATAGCCACAGAAAACCTAAGTGGAAAATTATTATATTTAATTGGTAAAAGAAAATATCCTTAAAAAATAAAAGCTACCAATAAAAATAAGACTTTCTTTAAAAAGAAAAAAATAAAAGAACCTTTCCTAGTTCCACTTGCACCGCTAATGCCTTCCCTTTGAGATTACCTCCAATTTATACTATATATATGTATTTATTGTACACAATTGTTTGAATATTGTCTTCCTCATAATAATATGGACAATTTGATGGCAAGGAACACATTTTTGCCTTTCTTTCCCCAACACATAAGTTTTTAGTAAATACTTGTTGACTAACAAAATGAATACATAAATACCTTTTACAAGATTTCATCTAGCCTTCTTGAAATTTTCTCATTGGGTAATTCATTATCTTTTTTAACTCTTAATTTCTTTCTTATAATCAATACTAAATATTGATTTAAAGGCAGAAGAGTGGTAAGGGTGAGATAAATGAGGTTAAGTGATTGCCCACAGTCACACTGCTTGGAAGTGTCTGAGACCAGATTTGAACTCAGGACCTCCAATCTCTAGGCCTGGATCTTTCTCCACTGAGCCACTTAGCTGCCCCCAGTTCACTTCATATCCAGTTTCTTCAACCAGTCCCATAAAAGACCTGGTTCCCAGTCCTTTCAGCAACTGAGTCCAAAAAGATGGGCATGCTCCAGCTGATCAGCATCCTTCTTCAAATCAGTTGGCTCAAGAGTCTGTAATTGAAATTTTTGTACCTTTGAACTACACTACCCAGTATCCCTTTCTTCCTTCATCTCCACATTGTGTCCTTACATTTTGTAAATAAGTTTCTGTGAACTCCATTCTCTTTCTTTCTCTCTCTCCCCTGCTACCTGGCTGTGATCCTCCTCTTTACTAAAGTTATCACTATTCTTTACTTCCAGTTATTATTAATAAATCTTATAGAATTATAATACTTGGAGTAGTGGATAGTAATTTTTAATCTTATAGGAGGAAATACAATATTTCAATTTCAAATAATTTAGCAAGTATGTATATAGAGCTTACTAGGTCCAAGACACTGCAAGGCATTATGAATAGAAGAACAAAGATGAAAAAGTCTCTACCCTCAAGAAGTTACTTTTGGTGGAGGAAGGTGTTAAGGAGAGGGAGGCAACATATTCACAAATAAGTAAATGCAAAGTAGATATCAAATGTTATTTAGCATTTTCAAAAGGGAGAGAGCAATAAAATAATGGGGACAAGGGAGAAATATATGCATGGTTAGGGGCAGGAAAATTCACTTATACCAAGTTGTACTTGAGCTATATTTTGAAAGAAACAGGGGATGCTAAAGGGGAGAGGTGAAGAGGACTGTGTTCCATGACATCAGCTTGTCTAGTTTCCCTAAGGACATTCACCTGTCTTAAGCTATTCCATTCTTTAAAGCTTTCATTTTAGAAACACAATGTTATCTGTACATGTAAAAAAATTTTTTAAGTTCAAATGATTTTTTGGTCTAGGAAACCTGGGTGAGGAAACTTCCACCGTCAATACAGATAAGAACATCTTCTGCAATTTGTGAGCTTAGAGAGTTGCCTTAGAACATTAGAAGAGTTGTCTGTGTTCATATGAGGGCAGTATTTGCACCCAGATGTTTCTGACTCCTAGTCCAGTTCTCCATTCACTAGCCTACGGTCTCTCTGGCACTTAGCATTTTCTGGCACATAGTTGCTGTTGTTCATCCTTAGTTTTCAAAGAAGACCAATGATAGCATGATGACTGATATCTCAACTTGTGAGTGAATTGGATTTTAGTGAAGCAGAGTCACACCCAAATTGTCAGCCTCATTCTCTCTTCCAGAGTCATTGAAGTCCAGTGGAGGGAAAAATCAAGATGACCAGCGATGCTCAAGATTCAGTACATGACCTTGGTGATAGTTTGGTGCTTAATATGACTCTCAATTGCAAAACTTGTACATAATTTATAACAATTTCTCATGTAAGTTGGCACACAGAGTTTGCTAGGAACACAAATGATACTCATAATCGCAGTTTGTTATTTCTGTGATTTGCCCTAATTCATATGCCTTGTTGGAGGGGAAAAACAACATCATTTAGGATACAATGCAGCTCTATGGGAATCTGGCACAAGTTGCTTGGAGTTTGTTTACACAGTCTATACTGGCACCACCACTACCAGTGTTGGAGCTTGGTGAGGTAGGTGGGTACTGAGTTTCTCTATAAATGTCTCATTCACTCGTGTCAGTCTGGATCAGACACACATCATTACTATGTGTAGCTTGCTCCACTTTATAATGCAAAGACCCAATTGTGAAGAAGCTTATTCAAGAAGAGAACTCAACAGCTCCTTCATTTGAATTCATTCTGACATCTGATGTTTCTGTATGGCCTGATTCACTTACTCTCTTACATTTGCCCCTCCTTCTCTCAAAGGAGATCAATCTTCATACATAATGTACTTCCCCAAACCCTATCCAGACACATTTACTTTTCCTTCTTTCTTTCTTTCCTTCTTTCTTTCTTTCCTTCTTTCTTTCTTTCTTTCTTTCTCTCTTTCTCTCTTTCTTTCTCTCTTTCTCTCTCTCTTTCTTTCTTTCTTTTCTTTCTCTCTTTCTCTCTTTCTCTTTTTCTTTCTTTCTTTCTTTCTTTCTTTCTTTCTTTCTTTCTTTCTTTCTTTCTTTCTTTCTTTCTTTCTTTCTTTCTTTCTTTCTTTCTTTCTTTCTTTCTTTCTTTCTTTCCTTTTCCCTTCCTTTTTACTTTCCTCTCTCTGTCTCTCTCTACATCACTCTCCTTACCTTGTTCTTCACAAATGGCTTCACTTCTAGGCTGGCATGAATAACTGACTCAGAACAAATATATCATCAAGAGAAAAAATAATAATAACATACCTTGATTTGTACACAACTGTGGCCAAAGTCAGACTAGCTTAGCCAACCAAATAGGGCATCCCTATGATATCATTAGGTAGTTAAGCAAAATCTTAACTAATTTAACTTAAGCATCCACTTCTATTGCTTCCCTATGACTCAACAAGGACAGATTCATGGTATTTACCTCATAGGTTACTAGGCAAATGTTTCATGACTTTGGGAAACAGTTAGATCTTGCATGTGTCTTTCTTAACAGACAATAGGGCTCCCTTAGTTTTCCTAGTCAGAAAATAAAAACTTCCTAAGTTTGGGAAGATATCCACACAGTAATGTTGAGACATGAGACATGAGAGCATGTGATATTCTGACCAAGGAAGAACCCTCAAACTAGAAACAGATTCCCAGGGACAATAATAATCATAGTATTACTGGCTTTCATATCTGGAACATGCAGCTTCCTCACCTCTACTTCTTTTATTTTTAACCCTTTACCTTAGTCTTGACTTAGTAACAATTCCAAGACAGAAGGAAAAGGGTTAGGCAAACAGGGTTAAGTGTCTTCCACAGGGTCAAACAGCTAAGAAGTATTTAGGGCTTGATTTGAACCCAAGTCCTCTTAACTCCAGACTTGGTGCTCTAGCTCCCCCAACTCTACTTTTTAAAATTCTGAGTTTCCTTCAAAACATATGTCAAATGCTATCTTCCTGTATGAAAGCTTTCATGGTCCCCCCAGTTTCTAGTGATCTCACCATAATTTTTCATATTTACTTTAGCTATGTTACATATAATAAATATGAATATCCTTATATTATATGGTGCATTAAATTATGGTGTATAATTACATATTAATTATATATTATATATTTCACATGAGTGTGTGGCATAGTGTATAGAAAGGTACCCTAAAAGGCAAGAATACCTGAGTTCAATTCCTGACTCAGACACATTCTGTCTGTGTGACCTTGGGCAAGTCAATTAACTTCTTAGTGATTAGTGGCCTCTCAGGTTACTCTCCAAGGCTATAAATGGCAGAGAAGGCACTAATTTACATCAGGAGAGGGGAGTGTCTTACTTGTGAGCTCCTTATGACATTGAAATTACAGATTGAGCCCCCATTCCAATTCTTATTTAATATGCACATCTTTTCCTTTAGAATATACTCTTTGAGAACAGGTCATGTTCTCTTTTTGTCTTTATAGTCCCGTGACGAAGCCTGTGACTGACACATAATCATTGTTTAAACTTTTTCAGCTATGTTTGAATCTTTTTAATGCCATTTGAGTGTTGTTGTTGTTGGGGTTTTTTGGCAAAGATACTAGCATGGTTTGCCATTTCCTTTTCCAGCTCTTTTGATAAATGAGGAAACTGAGGCTAACAAGGTCAAGTGAATCATTCAGAGTCACATAGCTAGCAAATGTCTTAGGTCAGATTTGAACTCAGGAAAATGAGTCTTTCTGACTCCAGGTCTGGCACTCAATCCACTGAGTCATCTAGCTGCCCATTGAAACATAACAGATGATAAATGATTGTTGCTTGATTGATTTGTGTGCTGAATTACAGGAAGCTTTGCTCAACTGCTTAGTTTTGGGATAACAATTGCCTGGGTAGTTAATTCATTGGACTAGAAATCAAGAAACTAATTATGGAACCAGCCTCTCTTTTTGTCTGCTAACCATCAGCAAATCTTTCAGCATCTAAACTCTGATGGATAGAAAGTTGATATATCTGCTTTCTCTCAAAGTCCTGTAGAATCTGTTATGAATGATGAAAAAAAGCCTCTGAAAAACGGAGATTCTTGGGAAAAATTTATCATTATCTTTATCATACTGAATCCCATTTTTATATAATACCCTTTAAAGAAATTGACAGTTTTACTAAATAAAAGTGACTGGTCAGAAGGATTGAAAATAATATTTAGGAATATTTTACATAACTTCTTGCAAATCCTAATTCAGTAATAATAGAGAAAAGAAGAAACATTGGCCAGCTTTCAGTCTCATTATCATTCAAGTAGAGAATTTTTTTCAACAAAATTCTTAGGGTAAATGTAATTTCCACTTTTTACCAAGTAAACTGAGTCATAACCCACTCCATAAAATACATGCTGTCTTATATTTTTATCCTCAACAATAATAACTAATACTTTTCCAGAACATGCAAGCAGATGTGCAAAAGACCCTTGTTGGAAGTATATTCATTCTTTGAGGTCTCTAGGAATCTATCGAATAAAATGTTGTTTTAATAATTTACAAGCTGTCCAGAAAAATGGATGCATAACGATGCATTCTGATGCCAGTGCTGTTACAGTCTAATCTTAGTCATGGTGCTTTAAACCAGTAATTCCTAGACTTTCTAATTGGTATCATCCTGGTACTTATCTGCATTATTCGTAGGGGCCATGGAAGTAAAGGCTACATGTACAGGTACATGTAATTCGGGGGGGGGGGAAGTTACTTGCCAAAGGAGAGTTCAAATGAGAAGTCATAAAACTTTTTCACCTATAATGTGCCCCAAGGAAGGTTTTGATTTGAAAAGATTAAGGGAAGAATGTGGATTGATTATATATTATGACCAGGATAGGAGAAATTAGATTAGTGTTTTAATACCATAACTATGTAATTCTTAACAAAAATCTGTAACTTATAATAAAACTTTCAGGAAGTCCAGGAAGTACATGAACATTTTTAAAGAGAGAGCCATAACTAGGCTAATGTAACTGGGTCCATGCTACATAGCACCAAGAATTTGGGAAGTTCTTCCTCTGGAATTAGATTTAGGAACCCAAAGCAGGGTTCTTCAAGATAATGAATGTCTTCCTCATAATGGTTTGAAGACTTCTATGAACCATTCTACTCTCTTGGATGGCCATGGGCCATGAATGTACTTGCAATCAGATTATACATAGCTTAGCTACTCCCTATTCAAATGTTTTTGCCTGTGTCTGCTTCAGTTTCCTCAGCTATAAAATGGGGATAAAAATAATTCTCACCTCCCAGAGTTGTTGTAAAGATCAAATATTTGTAAAGCACTTAGCAAGTTTCTGGCATATAATAAATGCTCCATAAAATCTTTCTTTCTTTCTTTTTTCCTCTCTTCCTTTTCTTTTTTCCGTCCTTCCCTTCCTTCCATCCTTCCATAGTCTTCACTTCCCAGAAGAGAGAATTCCAAATTCTGGCTCCAGCAATGATACACCTAATCTTCCAGAAAGGAAAAATAAAAATTGAGTTACCTAGAACTGACCCCTTAGCAGGGTTATAAGGGGAAAAGTGAGCCAGATGTGGAGTTAGAAGATGCTGCAACAGAAAACAGAGAAGAGGTGAGGCGATGGTATCTGAAGTCTGATCAGCAATGAGACATGGGAATGAAAGGCGAAATGCACCTTAACATTGGATTTCAACAATGATCTTTTGTAGAAAACAGGTGAGGGCAGCTTCTGTTAGCCTGGGGACTTTGGCAGGAATCCACTCATTTGGGTCAGATGCAACTGAACAAGGAAGCAAGTAGTTGTTCTAGCAAGAGAAAAGGTGAGGAAAGCCTCAAGGAGTGAAAAGGTAAGAAAACATGCTTTAGATATTATGCCTAATTTGGGGGACAGGTAAGGTGGAAAGCTAGCCAGAATAGTTAGCCATAAGAACTCAGACATACGTACATAATTTCTCAGTTCCAGTTCTCAGTATGGGGGCAGAGAGGACAGAGGGAATTTTCCAGGGGTCTGGAGCAGGCATTCTTCTCTGGTCTGTGTCCCTACAAGTGCCAGAAAACAACTAGAAACAGAAAACAGCTACAAAATGTTGGTGGTTGTCCATGCTAGAGGTGAAGGTGAAAGGCTTGAGGAGACCTGCCCTGCTGTCTAGTTATGGAAGAAAATGAAAATGGAATGTTGCTTTGCCAGATCCTCTGCCTCCTGCTCTTCTGCCTTGGAACCAGTATTTAATATCAGTTCTAAGACAGAAGATGAGGGTTTCAGAAAGGGCAGTGGGGCAGGTAGGTGGCTCAGTAGATTGAGAACCTGGAGAAGGGAAGACCCAAGTTCAAATGGGGGCTCAGACACTTCCTTGTTTTGTGACCCTGGGCAAGTTATTTAACCCCAATTGCCAAGCCCTTACTGCTGTTCTGCCTTGCAACCAATTCTTGGCATTGATTCTAAGGAAAGAGTTTTTTTAAAACGAAAGATATTTGGGGAGAATATATATCAAAGGGAAAACAAAAAGAGGAAGAATTATAGTAGAATTAAGACAAATAAGAGGTATAGTGGATAAAGATTTGGACCTGGGGTCAGCAAGATCTGTGTTTGTGTTTAGCCTAGAACATTTCCTAGCTGTATGACCTTGGGGAAGTCACATAACTTCTGTTTGCCTAAGTATCCTTGTCAGTAGAAGGGAAATAACAACATCATCAACAAAATACCTATCTTCTAGGATTATTGTGAGAATCAAATGAGATAGTATATATAAAACACTTTGCAAATTATAGACTGCTATATAAATGCTACTGTTATTACTATTATTCAGGTCTTTTATCTTTATCTGAACCAGGAGGTTGAAGGATGGAAGAAAGTGACATAGAAGGAAACAAAGAAGGACCACTGAAACTTTGGAGCTCTGTATTAATCAGTGAATAAACATTTATTAGGTCCCTACTATGTGTCATTGTTTTAAATGATGGGAATACAAAGAAAGGCAAAATATATTCTCTGCTCTCAGGCAGTTTAAAGTTTAATAATCCATAAACTTTATTAAGTGCTCACTATGTGCTAGGCACTGTGTTAAACCCTGTAAATACTAAATTCATAGTCTAACAGGGGAGATGAGGTATTTGCTAATATAGAACACTGCCCCTGGAGTCAAGAAGACCTTGGTTCCAATCCCACTTCTGATCCTTATTCCTAATGTGATCTTGGATCTAATCTCTCTCAGCCTTAGTTTCCTTAAATGTAAGATAAGAAGGTTAGCCTAAATTGGTTCTAAGCTCCCTACCCCCATCTAAATCTTCCTAGTGAAGCTATTCTTCCCCAAAATGGTGAAGTTGGAGTCTCTGAGAAAAGAACAACTTTTAATGCACAAAGAATTACACTAACAACCCAGAGGTACCACCATTCAGGGGTAAATGTAAAGAAGAGTTGAGTGGTAGTGGAAATGGCAACTCTATAATGATGAATAGCAAAGATTGCCATATGTCAACCCATGCTCTCTCTTAAGGGCATGTATTGGCAGCTTCTGGAGATCTATAAAACCTGACAACTAATTATTGGTGATTCAAATCACTAGATATATTGATATACACCTGGTAAACCTTAGCACGCTACATAAATGATTAAAAATGCTCCCAATAATTGCTAGGGATTGTGTAGCTTTGCTCAAGACACTGAGACACAAGTTTTCATTCCTGAGGCTTACTGAAGGAAGAAACACAATTAGAGCATGAACAGTCAGTGAGGAAGATGGTATCTGAAAGTATCATTTTAGTTTCTGGATCACAACATCAGATATTGAAATGAGAGACTTTTGGCTAGCAACAGAAACCATCAAATGAAATCCAGTAAAAATATATCCCACCCCCAAACTTGAAAATCTGCTCAAAAGGTTTCACCACTAAAAATGGAGAGGGAGAAAGGACATTATCCATATTTATCCACCAAGTATGATATAACAAAATAATTGACACTACATAAGATTATCAGTGGGAAGGACAAAAATTCTCAAGATACACTATCTTGAAGAGATCACTATCTAGAAGAGGATCAATACTCAAATTCTTGATCCGATAGTTGTAGGGTGTATGGGTAACTTTGACTTTATAGGAGAGTTGGCAAAATGTAGTGGATAACTAGTTTATGGTTATGGAAAATTGCATTTCATTTGAAAATAGATGGGGTAAGTGACCAGCAAAAAGAGGTTAAAAATCAGGAAATTAACACTGTACATTGAGAACATAAAATGATGTGATTAAATTCTTGAATCAGTGAATAAGAATACGTGTGAACAGTAAGTTAATTACCAAAAGAAGATGAAACAACAGCGATATTGTGGTGGAAGTACTAGACTAGAGGGAAGAATTGGATTATAGATTCAGGAAATAATTCAAAAACCTGGCAGGAGGGACAATGAAATGTTATTGGAGGACTTGATATGTCTATACATCTAAAAGAAGCTCTATACAATAAAAACAGAGAGCCTGTTATGTTCTTAACTTGCCTTCGAGCTGATTTCATTCTTGATAAAATAGAGGAAGATATAAAGGAAACTTCTTCCTTGGTCCTGTGTTTACAGAAATTGTATAAATTAATGGACATAGTAAAACTGATGAGATTCTCAATAGGAAATAGATACTTACCAGATAAGGAGAAGAAGGCTAAGTATAGTTTGACATAACTCTTACAAGGAATTTAAAAGAATTTATAGAAAGGATAGGAAGAATTTATAGAAAGCATACCATGTTCAAAAATTATGCAATAAAAATTGTCCCAAACGATGTGGAATGATCAGAAGAAAGAAATTTTGACCATTGTCACAAATAAGACCAATGAAGAAAAAAAGACAGGAAACAGTCTGAAGAGTAGGGTTCTTAACTTTGTCATGTATATATATATATATATATATATATATATACATATATATATATATATATATATATATATATATCATGGGCCCCTTCACAATCTAATGAAATCTATGGTTGCTTTCTCAGGATAATTTTTTAAAAATAATTAAATAAAATATATATGATGACAAATTAAACCAATAATATTGACATCCATTCATTTAAGTCCTAAAAATGCATGGACAATAGTTAAGAATTTTTGGCTTAAAGGCATCAAAATTAACACACAAGGAACTCATATGCAAATTCATTTTGAAAAGACAGGTACATATTGGGGGGGGGCAGGAAGAGAGGTGGCTAAGGATGATTTTTTTAATATTCCAGACCTACAATAATCTCATTATGAGCTCTAAAGTTCTAAATGAGATGTCTAATGGATAATGCTAAGGACAATGAGTGTCTTTTTTCTTATATGTTATGGACAAAAAAGAGTGGACAGTTATTCAGGTTGAATGGAATGGTGATAATGGATTATGGGTGAAGAGAAGGCAGAGTTATTTTTTTATTTGTGTGACCAAGAGCAAATGGTTGAGCTTTGCTCAGTTTCAGTTTTCTCATTATGTGCAGAAAAGATTATAATCATACTTGCACTAATGCATGAGGATATTATAGTGCTTCACAAACCTTAAATTAAAATACTCTTAATATGCCACATATTAAGAAAGACACTTTTGGCAGCAGCTTGGTGGCTCAGTGGATTGAGAGCCAGGCCTTGAGATATGGGGTCCTGGGTTCAAATGTACTTCCTAGCTATATGATCCTGGGTAAGTCACTCAATCTTCATTGACTATCCCTTACTGCTCTTCTGCCTTGGATTCAGTACACATATGATTCTAAGATGGAAGGTAAGGATTAAAAGAAAAGAATGATTTTGTTCATTTAGAAGGGTAACCTGTTTAGGAGAGATCATTTTTAAGAGATTAGCTGAGGACACTTTGGATAGTTAGTTAGAAGAAAAGAAGATTTATGGAGAAGCTGTCTTAAAATATTTTAATCTCTGCCTTTTTTATAGTAAAGAGAGCACTGTACTTGGAGTCATGAGATCTTACTATGAATTTTGACATTACTTTTTGTTCATCCTTCATTCTGAAGAGGACCAATAACAGCACAAGGTGATGTCTTGGCTTACACATAAATTGGATTTAAGTGAGACAGAGTTTCAGAGTCATCAGATTTACTCTCTTCCAGAGTCATCAAAGTCCAATGGCAAGACAAAAGTTAGGATGACTACCTTTGGCCTGGCTTACCATAGATTACTTTGGCATAGATGATGTCGGACCAAGTTCTAAGCACTCTAAAGTGCCTGCTTTAACTGCCTTCATGGTTGTTGGAATAGATTGTCCTCATCCATCTCTTCTGCTGGATTTGATATCCCCCTAATTCACCAACAGGTTTGTGTCCTGCCAGTTACCCTGAACCTGGTTTATTCTATCTGCCAAGACAATTTTACCCTGGAATGTGGCCACTGCACATGCTACAGCTTCTTGAAGCCATGGGTGAGAGTTGGGTAAAAGGTAGACACCAAAGATGAGCAGCCCTGGGAAGGGTCTAGCAAGTCCTCATGCCAGAGGTGCTAGTCCTCCCTACACACCCCACTTATGACCTCTGTGACTTTCCACATGTCATTTAAATGTCTCTGTTCCTCATCTTCAAAATGAGGAGGGTTTTACTGGTCAGTGATGTTAAATGCAAGTGGGAAAAGGGTCACTGCAAGCTTTATGTGGACTTAGAACACCAGAAATGAACACAATCTCTATTTTATTTTATTTGTATTTATTTTGTTAAACATCTCCCATTTTCATTTTGATATAGTTCAGGCAGCATTCAAGAGTTTTATGAGCAGTATGTGCCCCTCCTCCCAGTCCCATCAAGTTTGACTCTTCCAGCTCTAGATTTATGAGTCTTTGATCCAATAGGAGAGATTGTACTTCCTTGGTTTGACCACCAGAGGGAAAAACTTGGAGCAGTGAGTGGAAGTTCTAGAGTTTTCCAGAAGTGAAAAAGCCTGTTTGAGTAGTACATCTTTAAGTGGCCACTGGACAACTGTTTCTCAGAGGTATTGTGAAGTAAATTCTTGTTCTGAAACAATGACTCTAAAGTCTCTTCCAACTAGGATACTTTGTGATCCCATAAACATTTGTCACTTTTTCCTCCATGTCATCCTTGCTTTCTGGGGCTCTCTATACTAGCCAAAGGAGTGAATGATTCTCTCTTTCCTTGGAAGCCTGTGGACATTACTTCCTCTTTCTTGGATTGGTTTCCTCTTGGCTTGCAGCTATATCACCAATCTCATCCTTATTCCTTGTGAAAGCCAGATCTGTAGGTATAAAAATCAAAATAAATTTCAGGGATTTTCCTTACCCCTTAACTAAAACAGTATTGTCTAGATCAGGATCAGCCAGTGATCTGAATATCTCTGTTCTGTGGAAAGGAAACAAGAACAAGTTCTGAATTTTCTGCCACTGTGTTGGAATATGCAACAGTGGGAATATCCATAGAGAGGAAATTGTAAAGACTGACATATGGTGGGGGAAGGGGCAACTGGGAGTGGCAGTTGGGTCCTTCCTGCCGGGATTACTTCCTTCCTGGTGTTGGAGATGGGTGGAGCTTTGTCTCCCCAGTCTGGATCAGGAGTGCCTCTACTTGGTTCAGTCCAAAGACACAGGCTCAACCAGCTCTTAAGGTTAGAACTGTTCTTTTTCCTTTCTGTCTACTGCTAAGATTCTGAAATTTACAAAACTAGCACTGATAGAGTGTAGACAGGAGTGGGAGAAACCCTCCACCAGCCTGTGAGGCCTGGCCTCATCTCCAAAACTGAGAAAGACTCCAACCTTATTTAGTGACCTCCCTCTTCCCTTTTTCCCTGATATCTCTCCAATCCAACTGGTTATTAAAATTTCTCTTATTAGAATATTGCAGTCAGATAAGTAGACTATCTTTTCTAGGCATAGAGGGAACTGAACATCAGCTCAATCATTCAATGACAAATGGTCCTTATCGGACCCCTAGCTTCTGTCTCTCGGCAGGGGGCATCTCTCCCTTAAACTTCTCCATTCCCTGCTACAAACCTTCCTTATTCCCTGTTCTTCATATCCTCCTGATCTTCCTCAATAAAAATTACAGTTCCTGAATCAACCCAGGACCACCTGCAGTAGACCAGAGTTTCTAGCTATGGCCCAAGACAGCCAGATCTAGAAAGAAAAGTGGAGAATAAATTAGGATCTTATTATTGTTATTAGGAATAAATTAGAATAAAATGGAATCTATTAGGAAGGAGAGATGGGAAGGAGGGAGATAAAAGGAGGGAAGGAAGGAAGAAAGCTGTTTATGTATAACAAGTTTATTTCCAAGTTTGCCAAATAAGCAGTTTCTGCACTATTCTCCCAAAAATCACAAAAAGAATTAAATGAACAACTCTCTTGAATTTTATTCCTATGCTAAAATAGGTAAGCAATGCTTGAGAACTATTAAAATCATTAAATATGTTATTTGATTCAAATCAGTATATTTTTCCTACAGCACTCGGTATGTTGTTAATCCTGTACTAGATGCTGAGGGAGATACAAAGCTCAGTAAATCTCAGTCCTTACCCTGCTAGTACAGTAATAGAAATCAGTCATATACACAGAGTACTATTTTTTAGAGGAGGAAGAAAGAAGGATGCAATATTACCCTATGATTCCATTGGTATAGATATCTTCCAGAAGGAAATTCCTAATCAACAATTCCTCTGCAACTTTTAGTCTTAAACAGTTGCTTGAAGCACTGAGAAGTGATGTAATTTGCCAAGGGTACCACAGTTCATATGTGTCAGAGGCAGGACATGAACTCTGGTCCTCTCTCTCTGCACTGAATCATGATGTCACTCACAAACACCTTACAATAACAATGTCATGATATTAATTATTTTGCTAAATATTACTCTATCAAAATATATTAATTATATATTATAATGAATTAATGTAATCATATAAGAAGTTCTTTTAGAGATTCAAGGAGCAATATGAAATAGATATTCAAAGGATCAGTAATGTGTCTCCTGGGATGCCTCCAGAGTCCAAACTCCCAGCCCTATCCCAAGTTCTTGGTTCATAAGAAATGAAAAATAAATGGAAAAATAATGCGTGAGGTTGAAAATGGAGATGAGCAACAGCTTAGGGGCAGGAATTAAATCTCCCAATGCTATTTGTGGGCTATTCCCTTTTTTCACCCTTAACTTCTGTCTTAAAATAAATATTGTGCATTGATTCCAAGGTAGAAGCCCAGTAAAGGCTAGGCACATTGGGGTTAAATGACTTCCCCAGGGTTACACAGCTATGGAACTGTCTGAGAACAGATTTGAACCCAAGACCTCCTATAGGCTATTCCTAATTAAAGTAACAAGGAGAGACTTCTGGGTAAACATGGCAGCAGTCTAGAAGCAGGACTCTTCCTCTCCTCACCACCTACTAATACGGACTACCTCAAAAATTCAAAAAATACCCAAATTCATATGAACGAAGGGACTCTACAGTAGGGTGTAGCATGTGGGATTTGGGTATTTCCACACCATAAGGGGGTGAAAATTGGAACTGATCCACCCTCCCCCACCCCACCTATGGAGCCAGAGTCCGAGTCAGTGCACACTAGAATCAGTGAGAGAAAGGCACATCTGGAGTGAGTGACGGGCACCTCTGGGTCTTTGGCAACTGACTGAGACCACCGAGGAACTACCCGTGAAAGCAGCTAGACTCATGGTACTACTATATTTCACCTAGAGTTTTACAAAATGCTTTCCTCATCAAAATCCTTTTCAATAGATGGTGGAAGTATTATTTTCTCTCCTTCTAAGAAGAGGAAACCAAGTAATGGAGGAGCAAAGTGTCAAGACTTAACCTCATATCTCCTGAATCTGAATCCAGTGGGTTTTTTGTTTTGGTTTTGATTTGTTGTTTTTTGTTTTTTTGGGGGGGGTTTGACTCACATAGCTTTAAGGTGTCTGACAAACTCATTCTGCATTACGTGTGTAACTATCTTCTTTCAATGCATTGAAATGTGAAAATACATCAGGAAAGACCGCTTTTGGAAAATCTTTATCTTCCCCATCCATAAGAGTGTCCTACCCACTGCAGAAAGCTCTTGGCATGTCAGGAACTCCTTTATTTACAGAGTTTGAAGTTTCTCTGCCTGAGCCCTACACTTAGCAAGAGTAGGCTGGAACCCACTAATATCTTCTGGGGAGAATCTATAAAATAAGATGATTTACTTTTGTGTTGATTATCTAGACTTAGGAAAGTGATGGAGAAAATGTTAGTAATGTAAATTAAAATTTAAAATGTTTCCTACATACATATTTTCCCCCAGAAAGCCACTTGGTAAATATGTAGCAGCATAGCTCTGCCTGTATGTTTCACCGAGTCCACTGGCAACTCCTTTATCTGAATGAGGAAGTTGGGTAGGAATGCATATGGTCCCCAACAAATGATTGAGATGGTTTCTGGAGATTAGAGAGAAGGCAATTTGATCAGCCCAGTGATTAGAGTGTCATGCCTAGAGAAGGGATGTCCTGAGTTCAAATTTGGCTTCAGACACTTCCTACTTATATGATGCTGGGCAAGTCACTTAATTCCAGTTGCCTTGCCCTTACTGTTCTTCCTTGGAAGCAAAAATTAGTATTGATTCTAAGATGGAAATTACAGATTTTTTAAAAGGAAGAAGGCAGGCAATTTAGAGGATTGGGATAATAAGAAACAAAACAATGAAAAATAAGAAATAGACAAGGAAAACAAGAACATGATGAAATTCAATTCCCTTTAGAGTGGAAACAGATTCATTGTTGTCTTTTCAGGTAGAATACTTATCAAGGTTGTTGGTGCATAGAAGACATTTAATAAATCATTTGTTTAATTGCTAACTAGTATTAAAGCTAGAGTCACAAGAAATGGGTTTTAGCTCTATTCCACACTTGTGGAAGGTACTTTCCCTTCAAAATCCTAAGTTCCTTCATCTACAAAGTTACTAAATTAATTTCTTAGGCACTGTTTGCCAGAGACAGTACCAAGCAATAAGAATATAAGGAAATGTTCCAGTTAATGGGACAATATATAAATAACTATGTCCTAGAAGATACATACAAAGTAGACAGAACATAATCCCAGAGGGAAGGTAACAGCAGCTGGGGAATCAGGGATAGCATTTGAGCTGTTCTGAGGATCAAATTCAATAGTTTTTTTTTATTGCAGATCATCCAGTTCTTAGCTCTATCACCTTAAGTTTAAACTCCTAGCAATGCAGTTAATTCTATGTTACTTACCTGTCTGGACAAGGAGAGAAACTGATAGAGATTATAACAGAAAATCTAAATTCACTTTTGTGGCACAGGAAAACAATATATTATAGTCACTTTACTTTCTGATCCCTACATTAGTCCAATCTTTTTACCTAATAGATAAGGAAACTGAGGCCAAATGAGGTTAAATTTCTCCTGCTCAAGTGACAACAGTCACAATTTGAACCCAATTTCTCTGACTCCAGAGGCAGAATTTTTTCTGCTAAATCATTCATCATTCTGCCTTGGACTAAGACTGGGAAAAGAGTTCACTTACTCATTTTTTTATTCCTCATAACAGATTTCATTAATTACACAAGCACTGATGTGCACATCATGTTAGTAATGTAAAATAAAATGTTAAATGTGTCCTACAGTTGCCAAGTGACTGTCGAAGGAGATGTCCAAAGTATTCTGGGAAGCAGAAAAAAATCCATGAAATAAAAATATACAAAGATTAAACAGAAAGCTAGAGTAATATAAAAACAGGAGGGCACATCAAAAAGTAAGAAAAACAGGGAAAAAAAGGAATTTGCATTCTTAAATTGTATATTGTTATAAGGAACCTAATTAAAGAGACTTAGAGTGTGAACCTATTCTACTTTGACTCAAAATAAGGAAAGCCCCAATGTGTTGTCAGGGGATAAACAAAGTTGTCAGGACCAGCTCTCAGAGATAGATCCCTTTAGGAATGGAAAGTTTATAAACACCATTTGAGAGGTTGATAACTGGCCTTAGTTAGCCACCTGGCCTTTTCTATAATTGCAAAATAATTTTTAAAAATCCTCAAAGTGCTTATCTGTGCAAATCTGCAGTGCTGTTTTTCCTCTTCATCCATCCTTTGAAAAACACAGTAATGATGACTCCAGCAACCTTTTCCTTACTTCTGTTTCCAAAAGAGACTGATCAGAGGCAAGGGAACTGAATTTGCAAC
The DNA here is from genome assembly GCF_027887165.1 of Monodelphis domestica. Lineage (NCBI taxonomy): Eukaryota > Metazoa > Chordata > Mammalia > Didelphimorphia > Didelphidae > Monodelphis > Monodelphis domestica. Next base: position 56,246,970 of record NC_077230.1, read on the forward strand.
CAAGAATCACCAACCATTAAAACAATATTCTTTCGGGGGGTGGGGGGATGGTCATTTAATAAAATAGAATATTTCCAAGAATTCCTGAGAAAAAAAACAGACCTTAAAAGAAAATCCAATCCCAAAAACAAAATTCAAAGAAGGGTAAAAATGTAAATAAGAAAGAGAAAAATTTAAGGGACTCAATAATATCAAATTGATTGTATTCCTACATGGAAAGATGATATTTGTAACATTTAAAATTTTTATCATCATCATAGTAATCAGAAGAAGTATACATAGACAGAGGGTGTGGGAGTGAGTGTTTAGAATGACATGAAAAAAAATCAAGGGGTAAAATTGAGGATTTCACTGAGAGAAAATGGAAGAGAGAAGTAAAATGGGGTAAATTATATCACCTAAAGAAGCCCTGGGGGAAAATCCTTTTACAGAAGAGAGGAGGATGAGGGTTGTGCTGGGCAATACTTAAATCGTACTCTTTGAAATTGGCTCAGAGAGGAAAGAATAGCCAGACTGATTGGGGTATAGAATTGTATCTTACCCTATAGAGAAATTGAAGAGGAATAAGAAAAATGGTGGTAGAGAGGGGAGTAATAAAAGGGCAGGGGGGAGTTGGAGGTGGAGTGAACAAAAGAAACTGACCATGACCAAAGAGACTTAACACCTGGAAATAATCTGAAGGCATAGAACATACTTTGCGAACTATAATCATAATAAAGGATGCAGACATATTTTCAATGAGATGCTTTTTTCTTCTTCCCATCAGTGTTGCAAGATTTGCCTCTCTGTTGGTGGCAGAAGCTAAAAAGACTGTATTAAATTAATTATCTTCAAATAGATTTTAAATGATCAACTTATATTTTTAGGCATCTTCTATTGTAAAGGCTGATAAAATTGAACTCCAAAGCTAAACTGCTAATTTTAGTTTTTGTCACCTTCCTGTGTGGCTCTCTGAGTAACAGTGACAGCAAAATTAATTTTCTCAGCCCCAGAATAATGTGTTGGGCTTCCTTTTTAATGACAACAATCTTTTTGTTGCCAAATGTTTCACATCTTAAATAATGGCTCAAATCTTGGCTGCAATTATAAGATAAGCAGTTTCTCATAACCTTTTCACAATGGATTTTCATCAGTTCCTTTAAAAAGGAAACTAAAATTCACATTTAGCTGTGAGCCGGTATATTGGAAACCACTTTCACCTCTGGCACATTCAAACTTTAAGTACATAAAGAAATAAAATAAATAAAGACCTTTTTCATGTTTCCTCTCCCCCTATTCAATCTGATCGCTTCACCTGTATAGGAAAAGAGGGGAGAAAGTAAAAGTTGTTAAGAGATCACCAAGTGACAACTAGTGGGGTGATTCAAAAGGGAAGGCAAAATAAAGCATTTCATGTTTATGTTCATAATGCACCCAAGTTGGCATCTGTTAACTTTTCATGGAGGCAACATGGCAATGGGCTTATCCTATGAAAGAGATGAAGTGGGAATGAGGGAGGAGGGTGGTAGGAGGCAAGAGGAGATGATGCTTGAATCAATAATTTCCTAAACAATGGGCACCATGTTGTCTCCAGGATCTGTTCAGTGGAACCATATTGTAGCTTCTTAAGAAATATCAAAGAATAGTTCTGAACTGACTAAAATGAAGAACTTGCAAACACTTTGTCAAAGATCCCCTCTGTGAAAATATTCATCTTGTTTCCCCCCAAAATCCAACTTAAAAGTCTCAGACACTCTAGCTCTAGAGAGACATGCCAGGACTCCAGAAAGTTTGATGATTGTCTATTCCTGATCCTTTCTAATCATCTCAAATGATTTCCAGTTCCCTCGACTTGCCCCAAATGTCTCCTTGCTATAGTACAAGGCAGGCAATGCCAAATGTAATGGCTGGTTTGATTTGCCTTGGAAACTTCTCACAGAAGGAGAAGAATGTCCCTGACCAAATTAGTCCAGTGCTAATTCAAAGGCAGCATCTGTGGGAAATATGAGTACAAACTAGTTAAGCAAGTTGTCTATCAAGAAATGAGAGATGCATATTTGTTTTTCTGACAGGACTTCAGTTAGATGGAACCACACACACACATGTTCTTCATCCTTTCCAACAGGATTTTTTAAAGCTAAATATAGAGCAAATAATCACAGATTCTAGACGACATATATACATACAAATTTAGGGTAAATAGAATGTGCTATGTGACCAATTAGTCTCTGTCCTTTGTATTTTCATGCTATGCCTCCAACTTTGGTTTCTTCAGTTGCCAAAGATAAGTAACTAAGGGAGATGATTTTTCAAAACATATGATGTAAATACAAGCAACTCTGACTGCTCTCCTGGCACAGTTCCTCACACTGACAGTATCATTTGTGAAAAATAGAAGTGTTGTGGAAGCTTTAAAGTACATAGAGAATTAAGCTATCAACATCAAAGAGAGCAATGAGTCTCTGGCCAGAAGACCCAGTTCAAAGCCAGCCTCAGATACTTCCTCATTGTGTGACTGGACAAGTCACTTAGCCACTGTCTGCCTCAGTTTCCACTGCCTCAACTATAAAATAGAAATAATAATGGTACCTACCTTCCAGAGTTGTTGTGAGGACCAAATGAGATAATACTTTCAAAGTACTCAGCACAGTACTTGGCATGTAATTAGTTGGTTGATTATTGTCTTTGGTACTTGAGAAGAACCAAAATGGCATTGCTATGTTGGTGTCAGGGTACAGTGTGTCCGACTGTGGTTGATCAGACTAACTTAGAAGGCTCTACTGCAGATCAGGAACAAATAGGCCATATGAACATTTGGAACAGAGATGTCTCTAAATGTGCGGATCTCGTGTTTCTTTTGAGCTAGTATTCTACTTTGCTCATAGGGTACAGCTTCTTCTCTGATAGAGGCATGCCATGCTGGACAGTCCTGTGCCAGTGTCTCCCATGTTTCACAATCAATACCAAAGGTCCTTGGAGAGAACTTCTGGGTGTCCTTGTATTTCTTCTTCTTTCCTCCATGTGAGCACTTGCCTTATGTGATTTTTTAGCAAACCCGTGTTTGGCATTCCAAAAACATGGTCAGCCCATGGGAGCTCTGCTTTCAACAGGAGAGTCTGAATGCTTGGCAGTTCACCATCCTGTATTTCAGCTTGCCACATGATCTTCAAAATTACCTAAGACAATTCAAATTGAAGTGCATCAGTTTCCCAGCATGTTGCTGTAGACTGTCCATGTTTCACAAGCATACAGCAATGAGGTCAGCCCAGTAGCTCTACAGACCTTCCATTTGGTAGGCACCCTAATACCTCTTCTCACCTACATTTGCCTTCAGAGCCTCCCAAACACTGAGCTAGCTCTGGCAATGTATGGGTCAATCTCATCATCTATGTATATACAGCATTTAAAATATCTCCATTTGCTATAACCAATGGTGCTGTGCTGGCTGGTGAAGAACCTCTGTTTTCTTCATGTTGATCATAGGCACTTAATAAAATCTTATGCCTCTTCTTAATCCACTCAGTCTATGAAGTGATCCCAAGTCCTGGATTCAGAAAACTTTTATTCAAGTCCTATATCTTCCAGATGAATAACCGGAGCATATCAATGCATCTAAGGATCAATTTCCTCATCCATTAAATAGGTATAAAAATTTATAGAATTTCAGATTTAGAAGGTACTTTACTAGTCATCTAATTCAAACCCTACTTGAACATGAGACTCCTCTTCAAACATTCCAACAAATAGTCATTCAATCTCTACCTAAAACTTCCAGAGAAGGTTAAAGTACTCATTTCCAGGATAGTTCATCTCATTCAAATAATAGTTTTATTTCTTCTCTTTTCTATTTTTCCCTTTTTTTCTATGACATGCTAAGAAATCTTTTCTTCCTCCCTATGAATTTAAACTAATTTTTTTTTAAACCCTTACCTTCTGTCTTGGAGTCAATACTGTGTATTGACTCCAAGGCAGAAGAGTGGTAAGGGCTAGGCAATGGGGGTCAAGTGACTTGCCCTGGGTCACACAGCTAGGAAGTGGCTGAGGCCAGATTTGAACCTAGGACCTCCCGTCTCTAGAACTGGCTCTTAATCCACTGAGCTACCCAGCTGCCCCCGAATTTAAACTAAATTTATAGTTTACCCTAAGCATGAATACTTATAATTTTATTCTTACAGGCCATAACACATTTTTGTGTTTGTCCTCACTTACCCAACCTTGCTTTTACATAGATTTCTGTTGAAATTCACAGCATACATACCCTCAAAATCAAAGGTTTCTAAGCTCTTTCATTCCATATACCTTTTGGCTTTTAGTAATTTTCCTATGCCCCATAATCAATATGAGAGGAAATGAAGTCTAGAGTTTACTATACATATGCATATAAGAAACAAAATTATATGAATTTCAATAATATAAAATAGATTTTTATTTTTACCAAATATTCCCCATAATTTTTGCCAATTCTGGGAAAATATGACCCAGATTGAGAAGCCCTATTTTAAATGCACAAATGAAAACACTGACTAATGCTGGGAGGAGCCGACATCATAGACTATTGACTTTATTCAATCATCAACAAGTTCATGTAGTTAATGTGTTCCCCTTGCTTTTTTATCCCGTATTGTATGGACACTTTTTGGTTTTCTTTTGAAGTGATTTTCTATTCTGCATATTTATTGTTCTTGAGTATTTATTACATCTAAGCTGGTCATTAATGTCTATACTGCTCTGACTTAGCAGGCCATTTGTGTTGAAATCCTCTGAATTTCATTTTGGGGAGTCTTTCTTTTGTAGGGGAGAAAGTGCACAAGGTTACCATTAGAATTTTAGGTCATTAGAACCAACTATCCTTTTTCTAAATTCTTTGAAATTCACTCCTCCAAAAATATAATGTGCAGCTCAGATAGTCTGGCTTTTTCCTTCTGCATCATGAACTGGACAATAATGTAGTCACTTCCTCCCAAGTCTTATTGATTCCAGTTTCTTCTTATTGTACAGAGTTAGATCCAGAAAATCAGTTCCCCCTTGGAAAAAATCATCATGAACGAGTGAGCATCCTTGCCTTAGCATCCTAGTATTGTTGAGTGGAAAGTGCTTTTTAAACTGTAAATGATAGTGAGGTTGTTGTTATTACTCTGAAACAAGGAATTCTTCAAGGTTGGCTCCTGGTAAGTATATAGCATTTTCAGGGAGTCATAATTTGTTAGCACTAAAGAGGGCCTGGATTTTAAATATAGTCTCATTCTGTCATTTTTAAAATAAGGAATTTGAGAGCCAGAGAAAATTAGAAACTTATTTAAGACCATACAACTAGTTAGTGTCAGAGCCTGGACTAGGACCCAGAGCTCCTCTAATTAAGAATTCTTTCTACCTGCTGAAGCTAAGCTTTTTTCTCGTTCCTATTCAAGACTTATGAAGCATTAGTCTATATAACAGAAAAGCTCTGGGGAAAGCTTTGATGAATATGACGAATCAATTTCTGGAAATTTTTTTATGGCATTGATGACATTGAAAGATAATGAGAATCATTTGTAGAATTTAAGCTCCTTAATTTTGTCTGTATCTCCAATTCCTGTTATACTGTCTTCTACATAGCAAATGGATGGTATGGTAGACTTGAAGCCAGGAAATTATTATTATTATTAATATTAATGTCCTAAGAATTAATATTAAATCAAATCCTACCTCAAACGTAGCTAGGTGTCTCTGGGAAAGTCAGACTCAATTTCCTCTTCTGTCAAATGGGGCTAATAATAGTAACACTTACCTTACAAAGTTGCTATGAAGTTTAAATGAAATAACTACAAACTTTAAAAGCCTATGTAAATGCTAATGATTACTGTTGCTAGTAGACTCCTGGTAAATGTTTATTGGAAAATGGGTCATTTGTTCCTGAGCGATGATGAATGAATCTTGAAAATTGAATTGAGCTTGTTTGGTCCAGTGGCTGTATAGTCTACTGAAGCCTTGAATTTCCTTCATATCAAATGACAGGAGAATACTACTTTGCTACTCACTATCTAGAAACATCAATTTAGTTAAAAAAAATCTTGCCAGATTAGAGGTGCTATTTACATAGCACAACATAGAATGCATACTTGAAAAGTGATGTGAGATAAACTTTAGAAGACTATCAGGGTAGTGCTCTATGGAAACAACATGATAAGGATTTCTGAAGATAAGCAATGCCATGTCATGGGGGCAGCTAAGTGGTTCAGTGGATTGAGAACCAGGTCCAAAGACAGGAAATCCTGGGTTCAAATCTGGCCTCAGACACTTCCTAGCTGTGTAGCCCCAGATCTCCCATCTCCAGGCCTGGTGCTCTATTCATTGAGCTTCCTGGCTACCCCCAGTCAGTCATTTATTAAGCATTTACTTTGTGTTAGACACTCTGCTAAGCTTTGCTGATAAAATAAAAGCAAAAGACAATATCTCTCCTCAAGAGTTCGCAATCTGATGAGGGATACAATTTACAAACAACTATTTATAAACAAGATATATAAAAATAAATTGAAGATAATCAATAAAGAGAAGACATTGAAATTAAGGGAGACTAGGAAAGGCTTCCTGTATAATACAGGACTTTAGCTGGGACCTGAAGAAAGAAAGAGAAACCAATAAACAGAGATGAGGAGGAAAAGTAGTCCAAGAATGAGGGACAGATAGATCATGAAAATGCCCTAAACTGGGAGATAGGCTTTCATTGGATCACAGAGTTCTTGATGAAGAATAAGTAAAAGATGGTTGCAAAGGTAGGAGGAGGACAGGTTATTAAGGGCTTTAAATGCCAGATGATTTTATTTGTAATCCTGGAAATAAAGGAGATTTACTGAGAATCATTCATTGGGGGGGGGAAGGGGATTAGGGGGGAACATAGTCAGTCCCAAGCTTTCAGAAGATCCCTTTGACAGATGACTCGAGGATGGTCTAGAGCGGGGAGAAAATTGTGGCAGAGACCAAACAGCAGACCCTGGCAGTATTCCAGCCACAAGATATTGGGGGCCTGGACCCATGTCATGGCAGTGTCCAAAGAAAGAAAGAGGGGTATGCCAGAAGTGTTATTAAAATAAAATAGACAGGTCTTGGCAACAAATTGGATGTGGAGGAGTGAAAAAATGTAAAAGGGGTTAAGGATGTAGGTTGTAAGCCTAAGAGACAGGGAATATGGTGATGCCTTGAATAGTAAGGGAGAAGTTGATAAGAGTGAAAGTTTCATGGGGGAAAAATGAGTTAAGTTTTAGACATGTTGAATTTAAAATGTCTATAGGGCACCCATTTCAATATGGAGATCAGCAGAAAGTTAGGGATGGATAAGCAGATTTGAGATTCACCAGCATAAAAATGATATTTGAATCAACTAGCGCTAATGTGATCAGCAAATGATGTGGCATAAAAGGAGAAGAGAAGAGGACCCAGGACAGAGCCCTGTAGGGGATTCACAATTCATGGGCATGTCCTGGATGAAGATCCAGCAAAGGAGTCATCCCATAAAAGCTGATTTACACTAAAGTTCAATATATTCTGCTGGCCTAATATTCTTCCATGACCTGGCAAAGAAGCATCTTTTTCCTTTATTTTTCTATCAATCTCTTATTTGTAGCATCAGGACCACTGAAATGTTCTCCCTCTAAAGTGTCATCATCTTACAGAGAAATAACTGTCCCACATATCACTTTGAGGTTGTTTAGGTGGAAATGTGAAGTAATATGGTGAAGTGAATCAAGAATCAATCTTTAAGCCATGAAGCTCTCAGCTCAAGCACAACATCTGAAAATACTGTTACTCTGAACAAGATACTTGTCATCGCAGTGTTCTTGGAAGCTAGAACTACAAACATTGGTAAAAGCAGTTTCCAATCGAAGGAGTTCCCTTACTAATGAAATTGCACATCCAGTACCTAACGTAGGTGAAAATTTTATTTCAAGAGAAGCTTTCTCATAACTAATTCTCTAGTGATTGAATGTTAGGCCATTTAGGTTAAATTTTCTTAGATATGTTGCTATTGATACTAATTTGAACTGATATGCCCTTCGTTCCTTTGTTCAAGAATAATATGAGAACCTAAGGTTATCTATCTTTAAAATATTATATACATGTCCCTGTCTCCACTGGCTAAAAAAGAAGACTTGCCAAACTCTCTAGATTTTAGAGTATGAAAAGTATCAGACTTTTTTCAACAGCTTTTTTAAAGGATAACTAAAGGTGGAGTAAGTGAGCACAGGTGAAAACTGTACATCTCCACCTAATATAAAAGTCATGTCACTTCCTTGAGTCATTCTCCTCATGTTTGAGCTTTATTTTCCACATATTTCTCTCTTCCCTCAGCGTGGGGCCCTCCTTATCTTCTCAAGCATTTGTCATTTTTCCTTTTCTTAGTTTGATAAAAAGCATTTCTTTAAAACCAAAAGCTGACATTATGTGCAATTGGGAAATGCTAGCAACTCTTCCATGAATACAGGACCCCTTTCTAGCGGTTAGTTATATTGATAAGACAAGAAACTAAAGCCATAAAGACAAAGAGAAAACAAATCTATGAATATTAGTTAATATGATGCTTTACTGACAGTCTTAGAGAGCTGAGAAACTAATTGAGATCATTGATAGCTTGAGAAAAGTAGTAAACTGTAATTTCACAAAAATTCAGCAGCATTTTTATGCAGGAATAACAAAACTATGACATTTGTACTAGATTGGGAAGTCCTATTCAGAATAACTGCAAAACGTATAAAAGATCTAGGAGCCAGTCTATCAAAATGCTCTCAGTGACTACATAGGTACAATTTACAGAGTACTCTTAAAAAGCAATAAAGGAAAACTCAAATAACTGGAAGACTATTCAGTGCTCATAGCTGGATCATGCCAATATGACATAAATTATAATTTTCCAAGTTTATGGTGCAGATTTAAGTGCCATACCAATTATACTACAGAGGGATAATTTAGAGAGCTAACCATAATAATAACAAAATTTGTCTAGAGGAACAAAAGGTCTAGACATCAGTGGAAATAATTCAAAACAATTCAAAACAGTAGAAATGAAAAGGAGATAGAACATCCAGACCTCAAACTATTATAAAGCAGTCATTTTTTTAAAACTATGTGGTATTATTTTTAAAATATAAAAGTAAATCAATGGAAAACATCTAAGTCAGAGAAAATCACAAATTATTTAACTTATTGACCCATTTTCAGTAAACAACAAAAAATAAATCACCTAGTAAAAATTCTTTATTGGATTAGAATTTCTGGGAAAACTGTAAAGCAATATGGCAGAAATTAGATTTAGATCACTATCTTAAATCACATCCTATAATAATCTCAAAATGGGCAAATGAGCTGATTATTAAAGGTTGTATCATCAAATAATTAGAAGAGAACCAGATCAGGTACCCTTCACAATGATGCCTCGATAACGATTTCTTACCTAAATAAGGAATAGAAGTGATTACAAAAGATAAAGTAGATAATTTCAACTACATGAAATTAAAAAGGATTTTCATGAATGAAATTCATGCAACTAGAACTAGGGAATATATTTTAGATATCAAACCCTTTTTAGACATATATGACAGAAAGATATTTATCCCTAACCAAACTATTTTTTTCTTTTTTTTACTTTGTTACAAGGCATTGCTCTCTGAGAGGTGGGGAAGAGAAATATTGGGAAATGTAGGTGAGGTTAAAAAGTATTAATAAAAAAGCTTATCATATAAAAATAATATTTACAAATAAGATCAATGATAGAATAAAGATAAGAAAATAAAACTATTCATTATTAGACTCATAATTATCATCATTTTATATTGCCTTACATTGGTCCACTAACCAAGAGTCAGGTCAAATTATGTCCCCTAAACTACAACTTGAAAGAACAAAAATGATGAATATCTAAACAATTACGCATAAACCCTTTTCAAGAAACATCAAGTAGCAACTTTGCTTAAAGTCAGGGCAGACAACCTGATCTTAGAATCAGTGCTGTAGTTTCAGATCCCTCCATTGCCCATGCTGGGCAAGTCCATTAGCTTCCTGTTGTCTCAGCCAACTCCTTGGAACTTACCAACTAAGTAATAAACATGTTTTTTTTAAGACTTTACCTTCTATCTTAGAAGGCAAAAGAGGAATAAGGACTAGGCAATTGGGTCTTAGTGACTTGCCCAGGATTACACAGCTAGGAAGTATCTGAGGTCAGATCTGAACCCAGATCCTTCCAACTCCAGACTGGGTGCTACCTTGCTACCTTTAAATCATAAACAGGTTAGACAATATTCTTGGTGGTTGATGTTCCCAGTCAGTGAGCAGTAGCAGATAAGGCAATGGATTTAGAATCAGGAAGATCTATCTGACCTCAAATACCTCCTGGACAACTTTCTTTCTGTGCTAGCTGTGTGATCATGGGGAAATCACTTCACAAGACTCAAGAGGTCTCAATTCCCCCATCTATAAAATAAAGGGAATGAAAGTGAGGATCTCTATGGTCCCTTCCAAACTAAATCTGGTAGCCTGTGATTTATGATACTATGACCACAGATGCTATACCAAATGAGAATGCAAAGATAAAAAAGGAAAACATCCTTGTCCTCAAGGAGCTTTCACTATGAAACCAGGAGGAATGCAAATGTGAATTCTGTCCCCTGCAACCAGATTTATAAAAGTACTACATTGCTTTTTCTGTAAATTCATATACAATAGCATCAAGAGGGAAAGGGAATACACATATTTACAGCAACTATGCTCAGTATCTCACAATTATTATCTCATTTGATCCTCACAACAACCTTGAGAAGATAGGTGATCTTATAAACCTCATTATACAGATAAAGAACCCATGTCAAACAGAGATTAACTGACTTGCCCAAAGTCACACAGCTAGTGTGTGTCTGAGTTCAGATTTGAATTCAAATCTTCCTGTTCCTGACCTGGTGCTCCATCCACTCCCCCATCTGGCTACCTAGAATCATCAAGAATTGTGTTCAAAAATGAAACTTACGAATCACAAAAAAATAAAATAAAAAGGTAAATTCTCCTCTTTTTGAAACAAAATATGGCATTGTAAGGCTTGAGTGATCTGGCAGCATCTACACCAACATCATTCTATCAATCATTCCTCTTAAGAGACTATTCAGGGTATCAAGTTAGAAGTTTGGATGGAAAGTAGCTGTAAAAAAAAATTATCTGCTTATGTTCTGATTTCTTCACTTCTGAGTCAAATCTACAAGCTAACTCATTAGAGAACAATATGAAAGTCTACCATAAGCTGGAGGATTTAATCAGACTTTAATAAAGCTAACTTTTATAGCACTTTAAATTTTATAAAGTGCTTTTTTATATATTATCTCATTTGAGCTTCACAGCAAAGTGCTACTACTGGTATTATGGTCTCCTTTTTATAGATGAGAAGAGAGGAAATCAGAGTGGTCAAATGCCACTAGCAAGCATTAGGGGTGGGATTTCAACCCATATTTTTGCTGATTTAAGGTACAATATTCTCTCCATTACTCCATGTTTTCTCTTGCACAGCACACCATTTCTTAGTTGTTTTCACCTGTCTGCTCCCACTAAAAACAGTGATAACAGAAGAGTACCTGCAGAAATATTTTGGGGTGTCTTTGAGAAATTAAATAGATATTTACCATGTCTTTGATTCAGCCTCAAATATTCAAGATCGTCACAAAAACTCTGACAAAACTAATCAACATCTGATTCTTTTTTTTTTTTTAACTTTTCACTCACTTTGCCAAAGTAAGTCCTGTATCTGGGAATATTTAACCGAGAGTGACTCTGTAGCTGAATTTCTCCAATATCTTAAGGTTAGATCAGGAGACTCTTTTCAAATTTGGTCTCAGTTTGGGTGTTTTCTTCTAATGCTAGCAAGGGCATGTGCAGCAATGTCATAACGTATATTTTCCCCAATTGCCTCCAAAGAAATGTGTTCCAAGGACATTAAGCATGGGTCATTGCATTTGGGGAACTAAGTGGATATTTCTTGATGGAAAAACATTAATCACTGAAAATCAGATGTACAGGTTGCATGGTAGATGGGGAATAGATTATTAAAATTCCCTGCCAGTTTAAAATAGGTATCTTCTGCTTACATACAAAATGAAACATATTTGTATAAATACATACAGTCATCACTGGAAATAATTTCTTCCCCCAAACAGTGGATTCTTTTTTTTTTTAACCAGACAGGACTTTTGGTATCTAAGGAGAGAAGTAATTCTATAAAATTCTCTACTCCCTTATACTAGAGATAGGTAGGCTTTGACTGTGTGGGAAAAGTGGGTTTAATGAAAATGTAAAACTCTGGTTCAATGTACCCATCTTCCCTGTTTGTACAGAGTCTGTTATAGTCCAAAAGACCCCACTGATTTGAAAGTTCCCTTTGAGTTACATAATCCTCCTGTAGTATATACCCTCTCTGTTCTCAACACATTCTTTCATGCTGTCTGATACACTCATCGCCTTGCCATTTTCCTGGAATCCTACATTGATAAAAATCTTCCTCACTAGAGGAAGGCTATAGGCTTTAGGCTGCCATGCCTATAATCTGAAGAGTTGCTGCCTGGACACTTCTTCAGGGCTTGCTACCTTTAGGATCAAAAAGAAGAAACCAATAATACGCCTCCTAGAGGAACACTGTAAACCCTGTGGCCCTCAAATAATTTAGGGGAGGTGACATAAGAGAAATTTATCTTTAAAAGGAGCTGGCTCTCTGAACTTAGGGGGAGTTCGGACTGGTTGGAGTTTGGAGTTAGTTGGAGGAGCTGGGTCTCTGAAACTCAGTTCAGGAGTTGAGGATTTCAGTGAAGGACTGGAGTTTTGCTTGGGACAAATCTTGTGGTGAGTGGATAAAAGACTGACTAGTCTCTCTTAAAGCCCTTCCTACTATTTCCTCTTACTCTGTCTCTCTCCCTTCCCTTAATTCCTTCATTTGTATTAATTAAAATCTCCATAAAACCCAGCTGACTTGTGTATTTTCATATTTGGGAATTTTTCCCATGGCGACCACTTATTTTTGATTTAAAACAAGACACCAAAATTATCTTTACAGTGTTGGCAATTCGCAGTCTTGAAAACCATATTTTTGTGGTTACACAGGGACCCAAGAAATAATGTAATCCAACTTCCTTCTTTTACAGATGAAGAAACTGAAGCTTAAAGAAGGAAAATTCAATTGGAATGCAGAGTTATGAATGAATCCGGAAACCCCACATAAATATAACCTAATTTTTTCTGTCATCTGTTAAATTTGCTTTATTGACCTCAAGCAATGACCTTCAGTTTCCTTATTGCTTTTCTTTTTCTGTAACACAGAGCTGGAAAAGTTTGCAAAATGTTAAACAGCAGAAGACCAAGGACAGGTCCCTAAATTCTCTATTAGAGATCTCCCTCTAAGTTTCTTTCCAAGTTTGACATTGTCCCATTAATAACTATTTTAGGAAGTTCAAGCCCTCATCTAGTTCCAAATCCAACTAACAGTACTATTCACCAGCTTCATTTCTCCATCGTGTTCATAAGTATAACTTAAAGACTTTGTTAAATACTGAGATATACTGTGCCTATAGCATGCTATTGGTTTTTCAATCTATTTATCCCATCAAAAAAAATAAAAAAGGAAATGAGGTTAATCTGGAATTCTATGTTCCCAATGAAGACATATCCACATTTCCTTTCCTAAATACTGATTATGAATTCCTTTGACAATACATTCTAGAATGCTGACAATCATGATAGTCAAACTCATTGGTTTAAAATTTGAATTTTCTTTTTTCCCTTAAAAATATCAGAATATTTGTCCTCTTGTAATCCTATGATGTTCCATTTTATAGTCTTTAAAAGATCACTGACAGTGCCTCAGCACTCACATCTGTAATTTTTCTCTAAGATGAGATGTGATTTATTTTAGCCTGGTGGCTACAAATCATCAAGGGAAACTAGGACTCTCTTTTTATCTATTTTTTCTTGATTTCAACTCTATTGCTTTTTTCTTGTTGTTGTTGTTCTGTCCTTTCCAGTCCTGAAAAATCTGGAGCAAAACTGGTGCCAAGAGATTCAAGCTTCCCCCTACTTATGCCATTATCATTCAGTCTGACTTGAATAGTTCTCCTATCTGTCCTTTGATCTTCCTCTTCCTCTGGCTATAGCCTAAAATATTTTGTTGGCCTTATCATGTTCACCAGCTTTAGCTCATTGGAAATTGAGTGCTCCTGACATTTTTCTTTCAGGCCTGTGTCACAAACAACTAAGATGAATGCAGTTCTGGAGCTGAGTCTGATCCACAAAGGGACACTGGATTGAGAAATGGAAATGAGAGGAAGCCAGGAGAACGTAACCATAACATCTTATAAGTCATCATAGTCAAGGACGGGGTATTCTGCCATTTCACACTCTTGTTTTACTCCCACTGTCAACAGTGTGGCATGGCAGTCAAAAATATAAAAAGCAATCTTTGGCTACATTAAAAGGCAGAGCCTCCGAAATGAGAGAAGTAATAATTGCACTGACAGTCTGCCCTGGTTCAAGCCACACCTATGGCATTGTGTTCAATTCTGGAGACCTCATTTTAGACCTCATGAACAAAACGGATGATATCCAGAGAAGAGTGGCAGGATCATGAGGATCCTGGTGACTAATTACTCTGAAAGTTGAATGGGATGTCTGAGATTGCTAAAAGTCATGGGATTAATGAGGGGCCTCAAAAGACATCTTATGCAGCAATCTCACTTTACAATGTAGGAAACTGAGGTCCAAGAGACCAAGTGCCTTGCTCAAGGGCACATGGGTTGCAAGCTTCTGAGGAGGAAATTTAAACTCATCCTCAGACTCCAGAGTCAGGGTTCTTCCCACTGTATAATTTTGTCTCTATACAAAGGGCTTAATATTTAAAAAGAGATTCTTATTCAGCAAAGTTGAGTTAGATAATTTCAGGGATTCCTTTAAATTTTATGTTCTTTGCTTCTGTGATACAACAATGACCATGGAAGGAAAGGCACCTAGGGAATCCTGTGCCATTGGGGGTCACATTTTTCTGTGTCACTGAAAGGTACCACCTCACTTTTCTCACTCCCACATCACAAAATGATGGAGCTGGCTTAGAAATACAAATAAATCATCCTCATCATCAGACCTCCTTCTCTTAATACAGACAATTATTCCCCTGTCAGTGGAGGAATAGGGTGTGTTCTCCAGAGTTTTCTCAGTTCTCTCTCTCTTTTGCCTTCAAGATTGGCTACACTATTTCTATTTGGAAAGCCAAAGGCTAGAATGAGCTAAGCCTTACCTTGGATGCTGTGGGAGGCTGGGGTTCTTAATGTAGTTATGGGGTGGGGAGTAAGGAGAGGAAATGTAAAGAATAGAAAAGAACTTTGTTTTTCAGTTTTGTTAAGATCAAAGAAGAAATAAGTTAGGGGTAGATGAGATAGCATTAATGAATGAATGAGAGAACTTGGTGCTGACTACTCAGTGCTTCTGTTTTCATTTCCAGGCTAAAAAATAAAAGGTTAAAATGAAAATACTTCCAAGTAGAGCACTACTTAGTGCTTCCTATTATTAGGAATCTATTAGAACACCCATCTGTTCTCAGAGAGCTCAAGCCACCTGGCCTAGGATATTGCCTCTCGGGGTACTAAAACAATAAATTGCAAATGTGATGGCTGATCTGTCTCAAAACTTTTTAAGGAAAAGTTAGCCTAACTTGCATGGGGAGAGGGGTTAGCCTAATTCTCCTAGCCACAAAAAGGTAAGCAATAATCATTTTAAACCAATATAGGTACAGTAAGAACAAGTCATAGATGTATAGCTTCATTTCTCTTTTCAATAAGTCAAGGTAATGCTGTAGACCCAATCTCTAAATTCTAGCTGTATATTTGATCAAATCTTTCATAATGTTCTTGTGGACAAAACAAAGAGATTTAGGTTGGGCATTATTACAGTTATATGGATTCACAACTGGTTGCACAACTGGACCAAAAAGTACTGACTTAAGATCTCTATCAGCAAAGAAGGAATTCTGTCCAATAGAAATGTTTTTCAGATCTTTATTCTCCACCCTGTTTGGTTCAATATTTTCAGCAATGACTTAAATGAAGGCAGTCTGATTATCAAATTTATATCTGATGTAAAATTGGTAAAAATGATTAATGTATTAGTAATGTCTTCTGCCTTCACCTCACATGCCTTGGGTAATTTTCCCAGGGTTGGTATCTCTTTTAAGATATTCTTCCTGTACTACCTAAGAATTAGAACTTCTCTTAAAACAGAGCACATTTTTTCATGAAGCAATGGATTCCCCATTTCTGAAGAGGGGAATGAGTGACACCTTGGCAGATGTTGTTAAAGACACACCAGAAACTATGCTGGCCTTGATTCAATTCTAGTCTCCTAAGAACTAAGCTTCTTTTGGGGGCAGCTGGGTAGCTCAGTGGATTGAGAGCTGGCCCTAGAGATGGGAGGTCCTAGGTTCAAATCTGGCCTCAGACACTTCCCAGCTGTGTGACCCTGGGCAAGTCACTTGACCCCCATTGCCTAGCCCTTACCACTCTTCTGCCTTGGAGCCAATACACAGTATTGACTCCAAGACGGAAGGTAAGGGTTTAAAAAAAAAAAAAGAACTAAGCTTCTTTTATCTGCAAGGCACTCTTATAGCCAATGTGGATAGAGAAGCGATTTTTTTTAATGTCTCTACCCTGCGTGAGTTTACAGTCAATGGAGAGAGAGGAGGCACACACAGAAGAAACAAGGTATAAAATATTCCTTGACGGATAAATTAATACTAGATAATATGAGGACAGAGAAAATGCTGACAAGCAAGGTGTACATTCCTCTAGGTGATACCTGAGGAGAGCCTCGAGGAAGCTCAGATAGTTTGTTTGTTTCTTCGACTATTCGATTCACTGATTCTGTGAATCTGGGATGCTAAGAACAGTGAAAATCAGTGTCACAAAAGTGTGCAGATGGATTGTTATGCCAGGAAACCATGCCAGAATCACAACAAACTCAATTTTCCATGCAAACCACAATCATGCAAATAGAAACAAAATATCAATCAGAGAATATCATCTTTAAGCAATTGTTTTTTCAAAGTTGCTGAGCTCCATATGATTTCAAAGGCGCAGCACTGAGTGGACTTAACTGTCTCTCGACTTTGGGGTTGGGAGAACAGCAGGACAATGTAATTTCAAACCTTTGAAACCAGACAGGGTCACTGGAGGGATGTTGGCCATGAGAGTCTTCATAATCCCTCATCGCAAAAGTAAATATGAAAACATCTGCATGCCAACGCCTCCTTACTCTCATCCCCTGCCAGCTTTCTCCTGACAGAGCTAATTTAGGGAAAAGGAACATTTTAAACATTGATCTCACTGGTCAAATACTACCCCCATGACTAGCTTTTTAGAGCTGTGAAGACCATGGCAACATCTAACACCTCTCCAGGGAAGATTTCAAAAGGGGACCCAAACTTCCCCTTAGCACTGTTCCACCTTAGAGATGTGAAAATAAAATTCCTAACAGAGCAGAGCTTCAGAACTGCTCCATCAGTGGCCATCACCCATCCCAGCATCAGCACCATTACTCTGGGCCAGTTCTTCTGCACCAGTGAAAGGTGGTGTGATGCCTACAAGACGCACATTCCACAAAATTGATGGAAAACTGAAGGCTGTTTGCATCTGTCTTCAAGTTTGGGCATTAGCCATGATAGCATATGCCACAAACAGCTGTTAAATGTCTAAAACATTGGCCAAGAAAAAAATAAACAGCACTGGCAGGTGCTAGAATTAGAGAGGTTAAGTTTCCTGGAGAACAAAAGAAATCTTTCTTATCTTTTTTCATGTAATGCTTTGTGATATTTTGAAGGGAAGAATGTTAGATGGAGAAGAAAGGAAAAGGAGGAGAAATAGCTGAGGTTTTTTCTTTCATTTCCCTGCCTAGACATCTGCCTTTCTAAGGATATGATCATTGAGACACTATAGTTTGATGCAAAGAGAACTAACCTTGAAGTCAGAAAGTTTCCATCCTGCTATCCACACTAGCTGTGTGACTGTGGACAAGTTACTTAATCTCTCTGGTCAAAGATTCCTTGTCTATAAAATGTAAATAATCAGATCTGAATTAATCTGCTTGAGAGGACATGGAATAGTTAATAGGGAGTCAGCCTCAAAGTTAAGAAAGATCTGGGTTCAAGTCCAGTCTATCTGCTGTGGCATTTTTACGCTGGATAAGTCAGGGCCTCAGTCAATGAACTCTCAAAAGACTTTAAGTTGCAGATATACAGTGATAGAAGGTATTCCTTCTACCAAAGAAATCATGGGGGTGATTAAAACAAAACAAATCACCCCAAAATGTCTTTGTCTTTTTCATAGGGTTTTGTGAGATAATATATGAAAAGAAAACTGTAAATGTCAGTTCTTGTTATATCAGGACAGATATAGAAACAGAGAATTTCTGAGTTGCAAGCAACTTAAGAGAACTTCTAATCCTTTTTAAAAAATGTATAGATTTATCTGGTTATTCCATACTTAACCTCAATCTGTCCCGGTTTCCTCTACACTAAAATGTGGATATGTTAGAACTTACCTTCTAGATCTAGGCTGAGGATTAAACAAGAATATTTTTTAAAGTTCTTCACGCAGTGCCTGCCACATAATAAGTGTTGAATAAATGCTTGTTCCTTTATCCACTCTCCTTCCATTAAATCAAAATGGTCTCCTTGGGAAATTTTCATCAATAATCATAAATCATATCAGTGACACAGACAGATGTAACATATTCTATAGATTCTTTGTTTCTGAAAACGACCAGGGGCATTATTTGGTAATGTCTTGTCTCATGTGTAAATTGGATTTAAGTGAGCCAGAGTTGCAGTCATCAGCCTCACTGCCTCTTCCAGAATCACTTAAGTCCAGTGGCAGGACAAATGTCAGGATGACTGGTGATGGCCAGGATGCAATGAATGACCCTGGCCTCTCCCATGTCAGACCAAGTTCTAAGTGTGCCACAGCACCTGCTTCAGCTTCCTTTATGGCCATTAGAACAAATTGTTCTCAGCCACCCATTCCGTGGGGAAGTCTTCATATACTTCATATACACCCTCCTAATTCACTGGGTTTGTGGTCTATCAACTACCCTCAACCTGACTTACCCAGCTGCCAAGATGGTTTACTGGAGTGTGACCACTATGCATGCTACAGCTTTTTCTAGTCCTAGCTGAGAGTTGGGTGAAAGGTGGACACCAAAGGTGGATGGGCAGCCCTGAAAGGGCTTGGCAAGACCTTGCACCAGAGGTGCTGCTCCTTCTTGGATACTCATGTACCCCACAAGTTCAATAAAGAGCATGCCTCGGGGAGCCAGATAGCAGACTGGAGAGAGTACCAGGCCTAGCACTGAGTTGAGTATCTGGCCTCAGAGACTTCCTAGCTATGCGACTCTGGGCAAGTCACTTTGAATTGCCTAGCTCTTACCACTCTTCTGCTTATAGCTGATACTAAGACAAATAGGGATTCTTTATGCATATATCTCTGGAGAGAGAGAGAGAGAGAGAGAGAGAGAGAGAGAGAGACAGACAGACAGACAGACAGACGGACAGACAGACAGACAGACAGACAGACAGAGACAGACAGACAGACAGAGAGACAGAGAGAGAGAGAGAGAGAGACAGACAGACAGACAGACAGACAGACAGACAGAGACAGACAGACAGACAGAGAGACAGAGAGTGAGAGAGAGAGAGAGAGAGAGAGAGGAGAGAGAGAGGAAGAGGGAGATGGAGAGGAAGAGGGAGACAAAGGCAGAGAGTGATAGAGAGACAGAGAGAGAAAGGGACGGAGGGGGAGAGAGAGGCAGAGAGAGTATGAGAGAGAGAGAGAGAGACAGAGAGGGAGGGGGAGAGACAGAGACAGAGACAGAAAGGGAGGGAGGGGGAAAGAGAGACAGAGAGTACAAGAGAGACAAATAGACAAACAGACAGACACAGAGACAGAGACAGAAATGAGAGAGAAAGAGAGAGATCTTAGAGTCTCTGATTGTTTCTACCCCTCTGTAGCTCTCTGTCTTTTTGTATCTCCCTGTCTCTCTTTGTTGAGCAATGTCTCTCTCTCTGCTTGCCCCTGTCTGCCTTTCTCTGTGTCTGTCTCAGACCATCTCTGTCTTTACTCCTCTTTCTTTGTCTCTTTTTCCATCTCTCTCCTCTTCCTCCTCTCTTCTTCCCTTCCTCAATCCCTGGCCTAAGTCCTCCTTTCTCTGCCTCTGTTTTTATCTCTATCTCTTTCTATTTCCTTGTCCCAATTACTATGTCTCTTTCCCTCTTTTTTAATGGATGGGGAAGTGGGATTAAGGGGAAAAAAATAAATGCTTGATATTTTTAAAGTAAAAAATAATTTTAAAATTTTAAGAATTAGAGTTAAGTGACTTGCTCATGATCACACAAGTTGTATATGTCCAAAGAAAGACTTGAATCCAGGTCACCTGGTTACTAAAGTTGACTCTCAGAGAACTCATATTGCCAAAAACAAAATTATGCAATAAATCCAGGTTTTGCATAAATTGGATTAGAAAGGTTGGTGGAGGAAGGGTAGAGAAGCAAGACTTATGTCCTCTGTTTGGAGCAGCACAGTATTGTATGTATCTTCACACCGAAAGCAAGCTAAAAAAGAAAAAGCTTTCTTCTAAGCATGCATCTCAGCAGCCCCCCTCCCCGGGGTTCCGTATTCTTGTGTTCCCCAAAATATTGTGTTATGAAAGCATCATATGGCAAAGTTTTTATTCTAATTTATAGCCAAGGATGCCTCTGAGTGCCGTTTTACTAACTCAGATAAATGATCCATATTCAAAGAGCCGTCCTATGGAAGAGAGATCAAGTCCAAGTGGACATAATGAAAAGCAATGGGCAGAAATTGAAAAAGGGAACTTTGAGAAAACTTCCAAAAATTAGACCTGTCTAAAGATAGAATGAACAGTTTGGGGAGACAGTAAGTTCCCCGTCATCAGAAACCTTTGAGCAAAGACAAATGACCACTTGCTGAATGAGTTGTATAGAAGAATCTTGTTCAGGAAGGGGTGGGAATATGTGATCCCTGAGGTCCCCTTTAACTCTTAAAGGCAGCATGGTAGAGGAGCAGATAGAGCCCTTGGCCTACAATTAGGAGGACCTGAGTTCAAATCCAGACTTAGACACTTACTGGCTGTGGGACATCAGACAAATCACTTAACTTCTGTGCATACGTTTCCTCAACTGTAAAAGAGGAATAGTAATAGCACCTATCTTCCAGGATTTTTTTTAAGGATCAAACAAGATACTTGTGGAGAACTTAGCACAATTCCTAGCACAAAGTAGGCACTTTAATAATGTTTATTTCCTTCATTTTTTTTTTGAGAAATGAAAGTCAATCCACATTTATTAAGCACTTACCATATGCCAGGAAGGACTTTGAATTCTCAAGAAAAAAAAAGAAAGGAAAGAAACATTTATTAGAGGTAAAGGTAAATAGGTGGCACAGTGTATAGCGTGCCAGACTTGGAGTCAGAAAGACTTGAATTCAAATCTGACCTCAAATACTTACTAGTTGTGTGACCCTGGGCAAGTCACATCATTTTGTTTGCCTCAGTTTCCTCAGCTGTAAAATGAGCCAGAAAAGGAAATGGCAAATAAATGGTCAGACACAACTGAGACAACTGAACAACAAGAGAAAACTATTCAACAGTAGGATCAGATAGGTCAAATCAGCTTCAGTATGACTCTTTTGACTAAGTTATGGCATGGCTTTTGGATGGATAAGAGTCTGAACAGCAACAGACCAGGCCAGGGGGATGCTTTATGGTTCTTCAAAATACTTAACATATGTTAATTCTTTTGTAAAGTAGGTGCTTTCCCTATCCTCATTTTACAGATGGGGAAACTGAGTCTGGGTGCAGTTAAAGGACTTGTCCAAAATCTCACAGCTCATGAGTGTCTGAGACAGGATTTGGACTGAAGTCTCCTTAAGTCTAAATCTACTTATCTATTCACTACACCACTGCGTTGCTATTATTGTTCAATCACTTCAGTCATGTCCAGTTCTTCATGACTCTATTTGGGGTTTTCTTGACAAATACACTGGAATGGTTTGTCATAACCTTCTCCAGATCTTTTTACAAAAGAAGAAACTGATGCAAAAGGGTGAAGTGACTTGCCCAGGGTCACACAGCTGACTGAAGTGTCTGAAGTCACATTTGAACTCAGGTCTTCCTGCCCCAGGTCTGGCACTCTATCTACTGTGCCAACCAGCTGTTCTACTACATCGCTCAAATGGTCTATAAATATAAATTTAAATGTATATAATATTACAAATATGAGCATAAAAATATTGAATCAACATATAATAGAAATAAAGTCTTATTATGATAGCCAATAGTTGCATAGCTCTTTAACATTTGTAAAGCATCCTACATATATGATCTTCTTTTAATACTTACCACAACCCAGAGATGCTGATGCTATTATTATTCCCATTTTCCAAAGGAGGAAACTAATACTCGATAAAAGTTGAGTTATTTGTCCAGGGTCACACAGCTAGAAAATGTCTGAAGTAAGATTCAAACTCAGGTCTTTCTAACTTCAAGAGCATCTGCTATGCCCCCAGCTGCCTAACATGAATGGCACAGGGATAAGCACATCAGAATGGAAACACAGATGGAAAGTCCGCCAAAAAGTAAGGAAGACAAGATGTCCAACAACTCAGGTTTATGGTTCTTTTACTCTGACTCCTGGCACCTATTGTTTCAGCTGTTGAGTTTCTTCCCCAAGAAGCAAGTGAAAGAAAGCCAATCCAATCTTTCCTCAATTATGCAAAGTTTCACTCACATCCTTCATAACATAATTAATCAGGGTAGTGTGTGGCCACTTCTGAGCCAGGAACCAAAAGTTTTCCTTTAACTGTTAGGAAAACATCTCCCACCCAAGGAGAGAGCTTTCCTAGCTTGTTCTCTCTGCCAAAAAGAAAAGAGTGAGAACAGGTCATCTGTCTCTCTTCTATACATATCACACGGGCCACACGTCTGTTCGTTTATGTCCAAGAAGACTCAGCATCCTGTCTGAGTACCTTTTCAGAATCCCTCTGTAAATCTGTTTGAAATTGTCTGCTGGCTTAGGACCCTCACATTCACACTGATTGTGTCTGATTTTCCATCTTCCCTTTTATAACTTTTTCTACCTGAGGCCATCCATTTCAAAGTTATTCGCTTCCATGGAGTTAGGCTCCCTACCAGCTGGAACCTTTGCAAGATCTCTCAGGGGCATCAAGCTTCCCTCTCCTTACTCCCAAAGCCCCCCCTCCTGTGCCCCAAGTGACCCAACAGCTGCCACTATAACTCTGCCTGGCAGTGTCCCCAGCCTTGGTGGGCTTCCAGATGAAAACATAGAAAGAGGAAGATAATCTGCATGTAATTAACCTTTATTCACCCTAGAATCTTAAAATGCTTCTCCATCCACCCAAGAATCATACCTCCCTCCACAGCAAATATTGTTTTGGCCAAGACTGTTACAGTCAATTGACCTAAGGTACCATTTAAGAAATAGCTCACTGACTTTCCCAAAGGCTCAATATAGTACTAAATTGCTAGATCTTCCATTAAATTCCACAGACCTCTCAGATTTGATATGATGACATTCAAAGACAATTTTCTTTGGGAAAAAGCCTTTTATAAAGTTCAAATAAGCCAGCTTGGTGTTGGATGCTCTAACCTTGACCATACCTTTCATCTTTCACATTCCCTTTGAATAATCATCAGTCAATCAAGAAACATTTATTAAGCACCTACTATGTGCCAGGCATCATACTAAGTGCTGGAGATACAGAGGCAAAAGACAGTCCCTGCACTCAAGGAACTTACAATCTAATGACATCAAGAGAAATTGAAAAATGAAACTCATTCTAAGAAGTAAAAGAAAGGATGGCAGACAAAAAGGCTAATGTAAGTAATAATAATCCCTGTCTTCATTGTTAGTCATTGACTATTAGCCATCTTGATCTGATTGCAGTGGTGCTCTTGTCATCTAATGGCTCTAGTTACAAAGTCTTATGATTTCTGGCTTTACAGAAAGATCTGGTCCAAGAGAGAACAGTCCTTGTTAGTGAAAAAGCATGTTAATTTGTGATATGACCTATAAGAGACATAGCTAGGTGTCACAGTAGAGAATCAGACCAGAAATCAGGAAGACCTGAATTCAAGTATGGCTAAAAACACTAGCTGAGTGACCCTGAGTAAGTCACTTAACATCTGCTTTCCCCAGTTTCCTCAACTGCAAAATGGGGATAATAATAGCACTTACCTCACAGGGTTTTTATGAGAATCAGATTAAATGGTATTTGTAAAAAACTACTTAACAATGCCTGGCACATAGTAGGTACTATATAAATCCCTTGTGTTGCCTGAATAACCATGTTGGGCATTATAGAACTACATGGTCCATGCCACATTTCATTGGAAAGAGATTATTCTTTTTTTCAGAAAGTTGAGAAGCCAACAGATGTGGGAGAAGATGGGAGATATTGGGGGGGGGGTTATTCTTTTATGATTCATACTGTTATCAATGGGGAATTCCATGCATGGAGCCTGGCAAATATGTGTCTGAGAATTTGTTTCTAAATCCAATATCAAAGTGTGGTTTTTTTAATCCTAAGTGGAAATGTCTTGGCAGGAAGGGAAAATCAACCAGCAGTCTTTGTCCAAATGTATAAAGCGTGTATATTCCAAGCATCCAATTTTTCCACTGATTGTCCAACAAAGACCCCTTTCCTTTCTACAAAATGTTTATTTTCTTCAGGAAGTCTTCTTCTATGCTGAGGCAAATGAAGGTGACAACAAAGACATTGGACTAAAACATTCCTTTCCAGGCATTCTTCTTCTTTAGCAAAACAAACAAACAAATAACAAAAATGCATGCTTTCTTTTTCTCAATCAGTCCTTCAGTAAACATATATTAAGGCACTGGGCTAGGGCTAGGAAAGACTCTCCAGGAACTTAAGAGTCTAACGAAGCAGACAACATGCAAGCAACTACATACAAATAAACTATATGCAGGATAAATAGAAATTCATCGGCAAAGGAATGGCATTAGAAGCAAAAGAGATTGGAAAAGGTTCCCCTTAGAGGGTGGGATTGTAGTTAGGACTTAGAAGTCAAGGAAGCTAAGAAGCAGAAATGAGGAGGGAGAGAATTCTCAGAAACAATTATATATGAGTGACCATTCTAATCATCTCAGTGGTCAGACGAGAGGTATATATATGTAGACTGATATAAGGGTATTCAGGGAGGACTAGCAGCTCTGCTAGGTGAGCTTTTCAGGGCTGCTCCATCATCTTTGGTGTTTATCTTTCACCCAACCCTCACATGTGGCGCCGAGAGACTATAGCATGCACGGAACCCAGACCCTTTTAAAATCACCCCAGAAGATGGGCTAAATCAGATTGAAGGTAATCTAAAGAGCCTGTTGGTGAGAGAAAGGGTATCTAACCCCAAGCATGTGAGGACTTACCCAAGTGGAATGGGCAAATGAGAACAACTTGTTCCAAGGGCTATTAAGACAGCTAAAGCAGGCACTTAATAGTGCTTAAAGTTTGGTCAGATGTAGAAGATACCAATGTCATCTACAGCCTCTCAGGCCATTACCAGTTATCCTGACATTCTTGTTATTTGACTTGGATGATGCCTAAAATTCTGATGACTTTGTGTAACTCTACCTCACTTAAATCCCACTCATGTGCAAGTCAAGACATCACTCTGTAATGGCATTGGTCATCTTCAAAATGAATGATGAACAACATGTATGAATTACTGAAGCTAGAAGAAAGTTACAGATGAAGAAGCAGAGACAAATAGAGAGAAGACGACATATCTTATCTGGCATTGTAAGTGATTTGTGTAAATGGGAGGTGTAATAAAGGGGATCAGGCTACTGTGAAGGATGAACCCATGATCAGCAAAGCAAGTTTCCAAGATAACCACTAGGAACTCATGATGAAAATGCTATATCAAAGCATGTTGTCTTTCACTTTATTTCCTTCATGAGTTTTTTTATTGTATGTATGATATGGTTCATCTGTCATGGCATGAGCAATATGGAAGCAGGTGTTGCATGAAAACACTGGTAACAACCTATATCAGATTATTTGCTCCCTGGGGAAGGGGGGAGAAAATTTAAATCCTAAAATATCTGAAAACAATTTTAAAAAATTGTTTTCTATGTGCAACTGAAAAAAATAAATAAATAAGTAATGAAGGGGGAGAATTAGGGAGTACAGTCATGAATATAGCTATGTATTTCCTCCAGTCAAGGGTTTTCCCCACTCTAGGACCCTGACAGTAAATTGTAGACACCTGTATCTGTAGATAGCCCTTTTCTGGGCACACCCTCCTCCCCAAAGCTTCAGTATTCATCAAATACAGATCAGTTCCCACTAAAAGGGCAGGCAAGTCAGCCTAAGACAGCAAGGCATTCTGGTCATATAGCAAAAATAAGGAATTCTCCCAATTGGTGCCCTTGTGATGCTAGGAAAACTTAAGGATGGACTTCAACGCATTGGGTGAGCTCCCAGTTACAAATGTGAATAGAGGGGTATGTACAAATTTTGTAGTAGCAAGACTGGCAAGTCTAGTTGTGATCCACATTGTGTGAGGATATTCCCAAATGACTGAGCTCACACATCTATTGACATACATTGGAGCATCATTGGCAAGGGATAGGTTTATGAAACATGGTTTTTCTTTCAACTTTACTTTTTTACAGTTCGTGTAGTTTCTTTTTGTCAAGGAACTATGTAAAATACCAAGGGCACTCAAAGCAGATGGAAATAGCAATTCTTTGTTGAGCATGTCTACTATCTCTAAGTGATAGTTCCCTAGCTCCCTTCCCTGAGGACCTAGAGTCAAGCAACCGGGGTACTCTGAAACTGCTTTTAAAAACAAACAAATTGCATGGAAATGATCAAATAAAATACTATAAAATAAAAAAAAAACAAATATAAAACAGCTCACTGAAAGGATAAGGCAAATTCTTACTTTCTTAAAGGAGAGGAAGGGACAATGATAGAAAAAAAAATAAGTTCTCCAAATTATTACCTAGAGGGAACTCTGATAATTAAACAATGTATCTCAGTTGTCAGAGTAGTCCTATTTTCTGTGAAGAGTTTATAAAAAACCAAACAGATCTTTCTGCTAAGCCTTTCTAAGTGTGGGATTTAAATGAATGTCCACTACTCCAAGTATTATATTTTATAAAGTGTATTAATAATCACTTGAAGTAAAGGAATAAAAAAATAATTGTCTAACAAAATATAAGGCCACATGAGTAGATTCTCCTGCCACTCATCTCATACCACCTCCACCAAACAGGATCACTCTCCTAGTGAGGATATAAATTAGTAGTAGTGGCATGGGATGCTGGAAATTGGAGTTCTAGAGCACAGAAATTAATTACACAATTCCCCCCTCCCTGTGGTTCCCAGGGAAAATGAGCATGTAGAACTCTCACAGATTTATATGCCTAGCTTCCTCATGGAATCAGTACACATAACCAACTGATATCTCTAAAGATCTATAACTAGAGGTACATACAATACTGCATTTTCTAAGAAGAAATTACAATAATTTGGGGATAAGAGGGAAATAAAAGAAAGAGAACAAAACTAATGATTGCTAGGCACATTGACCAAAAGCCAATTAAGGGGCTTTGGCATGAGTGTACATACAAAATAACTGTGTTCAAGCCCCCCCACGGTTCAATTTCATTCCATTCCAAAGTTCATTCTGAATCTTTCAGTGCAGTGTGTGGTTTCTGCAGGGATCTCCATGGTGCCTTCTCTAAACAGTTCATTTTTGTGATTCGGGGGTAGCAAGTTTCTTATCCTAAAATTACTCTCGAGCCAGAAAAGTTGTTATGAAACTAGAATTTTATGACAGTTATACAACCCCCCCCCCAAGAAGGCTTTTGACAAACACATGGATCACTCAGGGATATGTGGCTGAATTATGAGGTGTGTGAATCAATTATAAAAAAGGAAGTCAAAAGCATAAAAAAATAGAAGAAAAGAAAAAATCAAAATTAAATAGAATATAAGAATTCTGAGTAAGAGAAAGCCCATAACAGGTCCTGGATAAGCAGTCCTGGAAAGAGCTTGGCAAGCTCTCAGATCACAGGTGCTTGTCCTCCCTGCACACCCCAAACACCAAATGATTTGATTAGGGAGGTATAAAAGGATTGCCTTATCTCAATGAGAATCCAGTTAAGACTGTAACATAAACTTGTAATGGTCTCAGTAAGCAGTTTTATGATTTTCTTTATATTTGTTTAGCATTATGTGATCAGGAGCCAGGGGGAAGCGGGAGAGGGGAGGGAATTTGGAATGTTGCAAGGCTAGTATTTGGAAGGTCAAGATCTGATTCAATAGGATAAAGGGAAAGGGGACTTAAAAGAAAAGGAAAGTATAGAATCGAAATGGTTCGCCACAAGGTCAAGATGGGGAAAGGCAAGGAAAGGAGGTAGTACTTGGGCTATGACCTGAGAAAGAAATGAGAAGGAGAGTTGAGAGATTGCAGCAAGAACAAAGGACTAAAGGGAGAAGTGAAATCACAACAGACTATATGATAAGGGAATTGCTGTGTTCAGAAACTTAGAAGTGGTAACAAGATAAAAAGTATGACTCTTGTGTGTAGTTATGGTAGAGTGGAGGAATAGGTACTGGAAATAAATAATTTGAGGAACTGAGAGGTTAGGTGGAATATTAATAAGCTGAAACTGCCTTTTATGAGGGCAAGAATTAGGGAGGGTAAGGAAGGCTGTGACCCAAATATTGAATTTGCTGAAGGACAGTTTTGGAAATCTACTGACAACAGCTACCATTATCTTAATTAGATGGCAAATATGGGAGAGAGATTACTGAATGATAGGAGGAGGAGGAGGAGGAGGAGGAGGAGGAGATCTGGAAGTGGCAATTGGAGAGTAAGGAGTAATCCACCTCCCCCACCAGGATCAGGGAGTTTGAGGGTCTGAGTGCAAGTTTAACCAGTGCTAGAAAGAATATTCTTTAGAAAACTGTATAATCAGAAGGGAGTTAAGTCTCAGTAAGTGCAAAAAGACTGAAAGAGTAAGAAAGGAAAAGGTTTAAGATGAAACCTAGTTCATTACCAATGAAGCAAGCATTCCAGAGGGCACAGTGGAAGGAATGTAGAGCTTTTAGAGTGGTATTATGTTGAGGGAGATGGGAATCAAGGTGTGGTTGGTGGGTTATGGAAAACCAGGTTTGGAAAATGGCAATTAGAGGCTCCAAATCATTGGAATGGGGGAAGCATGATAGTGACGTAAAAGTACATTCATCATTGAGATAGGAGTTCACTTGGGTTTGGCATCGATAGAGTTGTCTACCTCAGGGAACTGTGGATAACTGGGAAACAGGGAGAGACGAAGGAGGAGTTTACCCAAGTATAGAAGCTGGGCAGTCCTGATTTTGGGAGCTAAAGGCACAGAAAGAGAGTGCTTGGAGTATAATAGAATGACACAGGTAAGGCCAATCTCTGAGTAGCTATAAATGTTAGAGGTGACATTTGAACCAATGTCATTTGTATATAAACGTCGGCACTATTTCCATAACACAACATCGCCTCTCTGGCATTTAGTTCTGGTAAATAACTACAGTTTTAAAATATGAAGTTATCTTTCATTTAATTTCAGTTCTTAAATATGATTTTAAACTATATTCCCATCATTACTTCTCCACCTCCTTTTGGCAATGACAAAAAGGAAGCAACAAGGAACAAAGGCTCTGCTACAGTGCAAGCAATGTGATGGGAGAAATCGATTACCAAAGAATCAAAATAATTCTGTGAAGGTCTGCCATAAAATCAATATGCATAATCTGAATGTATTCAAAAAATCCCTATCAATGATTACCACTTTAGGTGGTACTGAAAAAGCCAAGTCAAGTTATATCAAGGCAGCTGAAACTGAAGCATGGGCAAAAAATGTCCCTAGAGTACAGAAATAGATGATGTTGGACCTAAAGTCCAGGACTAGCTTTGACTGTTTCCATTCATATGGAAGACACCATCTCTTGCATGAGCAAACTGGAAATGCAGACTATCTGTTTACCCTTCATCATCTGGATATGAGGAAACTTTATCGTTGGAATGAGTTGTTTAGAAGCTTGCAGTCTCATATCCATACACCTACATTTTAGATCCTCAAATACCTGCAACCATCTGCAATGTAATGTAGTGACTTTGAAGAAGTTTCTCTACATGAGCGTGCCTTATACAGCTTTTCTTATTGTCTGGCAATGGTTTTCTTGTAGTTATCTTCCAGAAGTTATTATTGGTTTAAATATTTCCATAATATTTTTTAAATCACGGTGGCCCCAACAAAAAATTGTGCTTAACCAAGTGTAACTTCAAATCAGTTTTTTTAATTATCCCATAGAGTTCACCAATATTTTAAAAATTATTTCCAATTCTAGGTTCAGTACCAAAGCCCTCATAATATCATTATTCCCATACTTCAGATGGAGAAATGAAGGCTGGAAAAGATTAATTGGATACAGATTGTTTTACTATTTAATAATGAGGTCAAGAACAAAATATTAGGTATATGTGTGTGTATATATATATATACATATATATATATACACACACATATATATCCAAATGCTTTTTACTACAATGTTTTTCCTGAGCTGCCTTAAAAGACCTTGCCCTAGCAGTGATCAAAAACCCCTACAAACAACCAACTACTTTTAAAAACCAGAAATTGACTGCTGGAACTTCCTCTAATTGGCATGAATGAGGTCTCAAGCTATCAAGCCCAAATGGTCTTGGCTTACCCTCCATGACAATTTTTACAATAAAACTCCGAAACGCAAACATTTAGCAGTTCAGAAAAAACAAGCTTGAGCATTTCTTTCGATCCAACATAAATCAAAATAAACAATAAAAGAGGAATGAACTGCTTCCAAACTGGTGTGGGTGCAGCAAATCACCCAGGCATGGTAGAAAAGTACTGAGGAGAAATCCCATTGTTGGACCCGAATGGAGTCCATTGTTGGACCTGAACCATCTCAACATTTCCATTCACATGCTAAGATCCCTCTGGGAGGGTGGTATATTGGCGCCACTGCCACTGGACACATCTGAGAATAGAGCCTGGCCTCCACTGCATAGTACATGGGGGTCAGATAGGAATCTATAGCCAACTAAAGACAGAGGACTTGAAATAAAAACAGTTTGCAACTGGTTTTCTAATGAAGTGTTTTGGTGCAGAGTAAAGAAACAGGACAATACAAAAAGCTCCACACAGAGTAATGGCACAGGCTACGCTGGCTTGCAAGGTATTTAAGCATTCCCTTGCCCTGAAAATATGAAGCGGGAATGATGATTATGAGAGATTGATTGAATTGTGAATTTCTTCCATTCCACAGTTGCTTCCCGATCACCCAAAAGTTTTTATTATTTTTTGAAACAATACGAGTAGCAGTGCTCTCAGGGGAGACTGTCAGATTTTTTTTTTAACAGTGGAAGAATGTTGTTGTCTAAAAATTACTCTGCAAATTGAGGATAAAAACAAAACATCAATAACAATGCTGGTAGAAGTGCCTGGCTGAACATTATTTGGAATGACAGGATTGTTAATAAAAAGAATAATTTCATGCCTTTCTTCACCATTGCAGTTGACAATACAAGAGGGGAAAAAGTATAAATTGTCTTTCTTTCTTTATTTCCCTGTATGTATGTATATATGCATATTGTATATTAATATATATGTGTGTGTGTGCGTGTGTTTTGTTGTTGTCCTCGTGTTGTTTCCATTATATCTAGTTCTTCATGGCCCCATTTGGGATTTTCTTGGCAGAGATACTGAAATGGTTCACCATTTCTTTCTCTAGTTTATTTTACAGAAGACAAAACTGAGACAAATAGGATTAAATGACTTGCCCACGGTCACACATTTAAGAAGTGCTTGGGTCTGGATTTGAACTCAGGAAAATGGGTCTTCCTGAATCCATGCCCTGCACCCTATTCACTGTACCACTTAGCTGCTTTTTGAAGGAAGGAAAGAAGAAAGGAAGGAAGGAAGGAAGGAAGGAAGGAAGGAAGGAAGGAAGGAAGGAAGGAAGGAAGGAAGGAAGGAAGGAAGGAAGGAAGGAAGGAAGGAAGGAAGGAAGGAAGGAAGGAAGGAAGGAAGGAAGGAAGGAAGCAAGGAAGCAAGGAAGCAAGGAAGCAAGGAAGCAAGGAAGCAAGGAAGCAAGGAAGGAAGGAAGGAAGAAAATTCTGCAAAGAAAATTTATCCTCAGTACTAGGACTAAAATCTGAGATTTGGGCAATCCTGAACCATTGAACTAGATGCTTTTCTAATATATATAAACACTAACAGTCTGTGAAATACCCATAATACACACAGACTTTCAGATGGTACATTGAACAGTGAACAGAACACTAAGCTTGAAGTGTAGAAGGCCCAAGTTCAAATCTTGGCTCAGCCCCTAGCTGGATAAACCTAGTTGAATAATTTAATCTCTCCTAGCCTAAGTTTTCTCCTTTGTGAAATGAAGAAGATAGACTCAATAGCTTCTAAAGGTTCCTTCCAGCTCTAAAATGTAGGGTCCTTAAGAAGGTAGCCTGAGGATGCTCTAATCCCACATACTATCCAGATTTGAATGTGATTTGGTATTTATGAAAAATCCTGCTTTCCTCAATATGCAAGCCCCAGGTCCTTTTCACAGTGACTATAAGAAAGAAAAGGTATCTGGTATAAGATCCCAAGCAACATATCCCTGAATATTATATATACTTACAGCATATCTTTGCAAATAATTTTCATGCATTTTTCTTTCATTTCTCCTAATTTTTCTTCTCTATAAGTTATCTTCTTCCAAGTGGGACTTTTCAGACATACTTCATGAGTGTTGAGGAAATATGAGTAGTTGCTGGCTTCATGGCCATTTTAGGGGAAGGAGAAATAGCATTTGTGGCTGAATTTAATGAATTTTCACTGGTGAAATCCGCATGAAATTTCAAGGGGAAAAAAAGAACCCTACAAAAGCCCCTGAGTGGTTATAGCAAATGTGTCCAGAATCACTGCCAATTGGTAATACTTTCACTATGGAATGAGAATGTGCACAGAATAGCTCAGAATTCAGGTATTCTTATTAAATTCTCCTAACTCTTTTTGCCTAAGAAAATTTTCTACTTCATATATATTCCTTTGTGTTGAACATTCAAAATTAATAACCCTTTAATTTTGTAAGAATGATATTGAGGTGCCAAACAGCATGGCATGAAGAAATCACTTTAAAATAACCATTATGTTAAGCTCCTACTATGCAACCAGCCCTGTGTTAGGAATTGAAGATATAATGACTAGAACAGAAAAATAAAAGTTCCTACCTTTAAGAAATGTATTCTCACTTACCTGGAATAGTTTAGCCTAGGTCCTCCCTGAAGGCAAAGTGTTTAGAAGATTGCCTCTTAAATATTCTTCTGTGTCTATGATTCTAGCACAGATCGTCCACTATCTAGTCCCACCATATGTTTCTTGACCATTTCAGATTGTCCCCAATACCTCTTTGTTTGCATATTCCCCGCTTATTATGTATTTCCTTGTCCTATGGTGCAGGCACCATTCCTATCCTGTTATTATAAATACCTTGAGGTCAAAGACCTTGTTCAGCTTGTTCATGTGTGAATTCTCTCATACAACCTAAAGGGGTACCTTACTTAGAACAGTTATTCTGTAAATGGGTTGAATGAAGGAAACTTTCTGATAACCTCTGAAGTGGTATGCAGGATCATTTTTTCCTGTATTCAAAAACACTTAAAGAATGTGCTTTCTTACAAAGATCTTGGTGATGCTGTTGTTCAGTTGTTTTTGTCATGTCCAACTCCCCATGATCCCATTCGGGTTTTCTTCAAAAAGACACTAGAATGATTTTCCATTTCCTTCTCCAACTCATTTTACAGATGAGGAAACTGAAGCAACCAGGGTTAAGTAACTTGCCCAGGGTGACATAGCTAGAAAGGGTTTGAACCAGAGCTCTAGCCACTGCACCATCTAGAATGCCCCAATGAATTCTAGCATAATTTTGATCAACACATACAAAGCAGAAGACATGTCATATTTGCTCCTCTACTTTCCATCTCTATACAAATGTGCCCTTGTGTTTCTTGGGAAGAATGATCCTAAAATCATAATATCAACAATTTGGAAGGAAGGAACTTCAGAAGGTGCCTAGTTCAACCCACTCACTTTAAAGATGGAGAAAGTGAAACACAAGGAAGAGAAGTGGATTGTCTATGTTCATACAATCAATCAGCATTTGTTAAGCACCTCCTATGTGCTAGACACTATGGTAGGTATGGGCGATACAAATGCAAACATTAAGATAGTGGCTTTCCTCAAGAAACTTACCTTTTGCTTGGAAGTTACAAATCCAAATTCAAATCCATATCTTCTAATTCTAAATCCAATACTCTTTCAACCCCACTATACTGATTCCATCATCCTTATTGATTTTGTTTCTCTTTTGGAAACAGAAAATGTTCTACTCTTTTGGTAGAATCTTGACCAAATGGAGACAACTTTATATCTGACCAATCAAGCAAACAGTTGAATTAAAGTAACCTCTGTTAGGACAAGAGGGTTTAACTTGTGGGTACTCTTTGTTTTTTCCTTCTTCCCCCAACAAGCTGTCTCTCATCTTTTATCTATTCTTCTCTGCTATCCCTCTTCAAATAAGAGTATAAGACTGTACAGTGTCCAATACACTTTCAGTACAGCGAGAGTGATGCAGCAATCATATGGAAGCTTCAGAAGATGGGCTGCTGAATGATCCTTCATCCCCTAGACCAACAATAGCTTTTATTCAGTTCAAGTAAATCTGAACCTTGAAAAGAAATAAAATCCAATATGTAGACATGTTTATTCACCTACCAGTAATTTTTCCTTCTAGTCAAAAGTCTTAAAAACTCCTTGAAGTCTTTAGGAAGAGAGAAATTTTATTATAATTTACCTTGATTAACTTGGCCACCAATTTTTTATAAATATGAGTAAGATTCTCAAGGATTAATGAAAGTTGCTAGGTATAGCAACTGAACAAGACCCAGAGTTAAAATACAAGAGAAGCAGAGAAATTATGCTCTATCTCCTAGCCCCAGAGGGTTACCTAGTTAATTTGAATTGCTATAAACCTACAGATTCCCACCTTTCTTTTCCTTCACAACATACCCTGCATCTAGGTCACTACCACATTATCATGTCATTTGCTAAATAATTGTTAGTGATCTGGAAAATAACAGACCTCCCAGTATGCCTTGATACCTCTCCAAGACGATGAGGTTCATAGCAGGAACTAATGTACATTGTTAGGATCATCTTCACTGAGGGTCCCCTACACCATTGAAGACATAGGTTTGTTCCCTTTACTTCCAAAGTAGAGTAGATTAGGAAGAATACCTTTTTTGAGCTTAGGAAAAGAGTCTTCGAGAGAGGAGGAAATATTGATGTGATCGTGATATCAATAGGAATGTTACACACATTCAATAACTCAACAAACATTTACATCAATCAAGAACCAATAGTTAAGAGGCCAAATAAAACCTTCTGACATTAGAACAAACCTTGTTCTAATGCTGCCCCCCAAACATCTGTACTTCCACCTTAGCCACCACTCTCCTACCAAAGCTATTAGTAGGGATAGAGTCCTTCTAAAAGTCTTTAGAATTTTCTTTTTCATTTTGACCCTCTCTAATATGCCTTCCAGAGAAACTAGATTGCACAGTGGTTAAAGTGGTGAGCTTAGAATCAAGAAGGCTCATCTTCCTGAATTCAAATCTGACTTCAAGAAGCTTAGTAGCTGGGTGACCCTGGTCAAGTCGCTTAACCTTATTTGCCTCAGT
Source organism: Monodelphis domestica (assembly GCF_027887165.1). Lineage (NCBI taxonomy): Eukaryota > Metazoa > Chordata > Mammalia > Didelphimorphia > Didelphidae > Monodelphis > Monodelphis domestica. The sequence continues at coordinate 56,282,862 of NC_077230.1, forward strand.
TTCTTCATCTGTAAAATGAAGTGGAGAAAAAAAAAGGCAAACCATTTAACTGTCTCTGCTAAGAAAACCCCAAATAGAGTCACAGAGTCAGATACAACTGAAATAACTTAATGACAAGTATGCCTTCTTCTTAACACACAATATCACTTGGCAGCCAATTCTGTGATCTCTCTGGAGGAGCATAGGCAAATTTTAGCTCCTCAGAGACTCTTGATCTCCTGCGAGGATGGGAAAAAAACAAACAACAACAACTAATGATCAATATTATAATAATATAATTATATAATATCAATATCATCAGAGAACAATTCTAAAATTTCCTGAATCACTACCCGGGAGTCTTTCGTTACTTAATATCAGTTCACTTGCTTTCATGTTATAATATTTGTTCAGGATATTTTGTTTTCTTTCTAGCAAGGGTTAAGCAATTGAGGTTAAGTGCCTTGCCTGGGTCACACAGGTAGGAAGTGTTTGAGGCCAGATTTGTTCCCAGAACCTCCCATCTTCAAGCCTGGCTCTTTATCCCCTGAGCCACCTAGTTGCCTCAGAATCACCAATTTTCAATCAAGAGGTTTTTACTTAGTTCCAAAGTCTTTTACAATGGTGTCAGAGTCTCCGTGTGCCTCAGGCTATTGCTTAGAACTCATCTTCTATGTCATAAGGAGCCACCAGGCACTGGCCTCAGACATTTACTAGCTATGTGACCTGGGCAAGTCTCTTAATCCTGTTTATCTCAGTGTCTGCATGTGTTAAATAAGCTAGAGAAGAAAAGGGCAAAGGATTCCAGTATTTCTGCCAAGAAAACTCCAAATGAGATCACAAAGCCCTTAGACACAACTGAAAACAACTAACCCACAGCAACAGTTCATAAAACAGATCAAGGTCTACTTGAGCAGAGAGAGTCCCCCAAACTAGTGTTATTGACCCTGACAAAATCAGCTTTTAGTTCATTTATTCTAGAAAAAGTATAGATAATGTCATACAATAAATGAGAGATCAGCCCATGTACTACCTGGAAGGAGGACCAGCAGCTGTCCCAGGACTATGGACTTTATAATAAATGCATATTTATTGTATTACATATATTATATAATTATATCTAGCATAAATAGAATAAACCCTTGTGAGTCATCATAGTAATATCCACCATAATTTGGGAGTGACTGGTCAGAACAGTTTGAATTCAATGAGTAGGAAATCTGCCTTATAGTGTTCAAAGATTGTGAAGATCCAAATTTACGGAGTCTAGAATTACTTTTTGGGTGTCTTAAATTGTGGCCCCCTAGAGGACAGCAACAAAGTCTGCTTAACGGATTGGTTCCCTGCCATATGTGTGTGGGCGCTCAATAAATGCCATTTGATGATGATGAGTTCCTGGAGAAAGGGATGTAGTTCGGTGGAGTCACTTCATTATACTTGGCCAAACATCATTCTGCTAAACTCCAGGAATGCTCTTGTGAACAGTGCGGGAACTTCTGAAATTTCCATTTGAGGTAAAGTATGTCTGCCAGCAAGCCTCCCAATGAAAAGCATTAACCCTCACCCTGTCTACTGGGTCTTCCTCCAACCTGACCCTCAGGCCAGTTTCAGCTCTTCTCTCAGCAAGAAGCCCTGAAGTTCACAGCAAGCCCCGAACATTCCACGTCCATTCTATCTTCGGGAAAAGTCCAGAGGTGAACAGCTGCCGAGCTCACAGGACTGGCTCCCAGAGTGCCAGATCGGGGAGAATGGCTCATTACAGCTGTTCTAAGAGAAAAACAGCAAAGCTAAACAAAGCACACAAAGTTCTGAAGACAAATTTAAGTAGACACAAAATAAGACGACGGCTCCAGGGAATCCAATGGGCTTAAAGGTTTTCATGCAAAACAAGTGTTTATAGAGAAACACTAATTTTCATATAAAATTATAGGTATATATTTGTATTTTACAGATGTGTAAAGTATATGTTTGCATGTGTGTACATAGAGATCTCTATTTTAATCATTATTCTACTAAACTATAGGAATGCTCTTATGCATGGTGTGGGAACTTCTGAAATTTCCATTTGAGGTAAAGTATGTCTTCCAGTAAGTCTCATCCATATAACATATATTTATATATAAGCATTTGTTTTTAATACAAGGATTTAAGCCCCATTTGATTCCCTAGAGCTACAGTCTCGTTTTGTGTCTACTTAGATTTGTGGGCAGTCTTTTCTGTGCTTTATTTTGATTTGATTTATATACACATATTTATATATATAGGCATGTGCAAGAAAAAAAGAAAATGTTTGAAATGCTCAGAGTAGAGGCCAACCTCAAAGCATAATTCTTCTCTCTATGCAACTTATATTAAAATGACTAAGAGATATAATATGCTTTCCATGGAAAAACTTCTCTCAAAAGGTCACAGAAGATCACAGCTTTTAATCAGTTTGACTATCTTTCTTCAACCTGAAATATTCGCCATTCAACTTTTTAAGGCTATTTTTCCCTGTTAAGAAATTTTGTTTTATAGGTATAGAGAGATATTTACATCTATATAATCATACATATATGTTTACCTATATGCAGGTACTACATATATATGTTTGTATATACCCTCACAACTAAACTAGGGCTCTATGTCTTTCTATCTGTTTATGCCTGGCTGTGTTTCCGTTTCTGTTTTTCATTTCTGTCTCTGCCTCTGTCTGTCTTTCTCTGTCTCTGTCTGTCTCTCTTTCTCTGTCGCTGTCTCTGTCTCTCTCTGTCTTTGTGTCTGCCTCTGTGTGTGTGTCTCCCTCTCTTTCTCTCTCTCTGTCTCTTTCTCTCTGCCTCTCTCTCTCTCTGTCTCTCTCTGCCTCTCTCTGTCTCTCTCTGTCTCTTTCTGTGTGTGTGTCTCTCTCTGTCTCTCTCTGTCTCTCTGTCTCTTTCTGTGTGTGTGTGTCTCTCTCTCTCCCTCTCTCTCTCTCTCTCTCTCTCTCTCTCTCTCTCTCTCTCTCTCTCTCTCTCTCTCTCTCTCTCTCTCTCCCTCTCTCTCTCTCTCTCTCTCTCTCTCTCTCTCTCTCTCTCTCTCTCTCTCTCTCTGTCTGTGTGTGTGTGTGTGTGTGTGTGTGTGTGTGTTTCATTTACTTCTTCATTAGAAAATATAACTTACTTTCATTTGGGGCAAAGCCTTCATTTTTTGCCTGCACTGTTTCCTTTCTACAAGCCCAAGAGCTACTGGAATTGGAAGGGATGCAGTGCTCCAGGACACAGCCTTCTCAACTGCACTGCTTTGCCCCATGAGTTTGAAATGCATGGTACCTTCTGAAACAACCAAAGAGTTTTTGAATATGAAGGATGGGTGGGAATGGAGGAAGACGTCCAGTGCCTACTCGTCATCTGTTCATTCTCTGCTTTGAACAAAGTATTCTTCTCAGCTCAAGCAAGCAGAGTTTATAGGCAGGCTGTTAGTGCACTGAGACCCAAAGCCAGCTTCTGACTTTCAGTGGGAGTGCTCCCTCTGCTTTTCTTGAAGTCAAAGAAATAAGTCAACTTATATATTAAGTAAGATCAAGTGAGATAACATGTGTGAAAGCATTTTTTAAATCCTAAAGAATTAACGTGGTGCCTGGCACACAATAAATGAAGAAGTGCTTCAGAAATAATCATTGGCTGTGTAAACACTAGCTATTGTTGTTATTATTATTTTTAAGTAGAAATTAAGTGGAATATTATTTAAGTGAAATTATTTTTTTAAGTAGAAGCTAGCACAGAAAGAGTAGGGTAGGGGTCTCTAAGCTGTTTTAACCTTCATACTCCATATCTTTCAAGAAAATATCCCCTGCCTAAATTGCATATTCAATAAGAAAGGAAATCAATTCTAGAGTTTACCATGCATTTGCACTTAAGAAATAAAGCAAAACAAGGGGATTATTCTTTTGAAATAAAAACTTTATTCAATTTGAATAGCAAAATTGTGTCATTTGCCCTACTACTTTGGGAATGTTTTGGAAGAATGATAGTTATTTATAAATATTCCTCATACTAATCCCACCTTACTTTTTGTAACCCCTGAGGGTATATGTAAGCCCAAGTTGGAATCCATAGAGTATAGAATAGAAAACATCCAGAGGCCTGAGATGCTTAATGTTTTAACTTGCAAAACAAAACAAAAACAGAACCGTGTCAAATATTGCTTAAGTTTCTAGATTTTGAAATCTTGCTTGGTTTCAAATAAGGTTAAGTTTGTTGTTGTAGGCCAAGGGATTGTTCCATCCATTTAATTGATCTTTACAGGCAGTTTATCAATCATTTCATCAAGTTTTACATTCATCCAGGGAGACTTTGGTATGATATTCCAAGGTTGGATTTTTTTTTTTTTGCATCATAGACAAGGCTATTGTTACTGGCAGCAAGTGTAAGAACCCGTCATGGTGACCTCTCTGTGAACCTATCAAAAAGTCAAAATTTGCACATTTCTCCTTTAGTATGAAAATGAACTTTGACCGTTAGCACTTTGTTGAGGTGTGTGGTTTTATTTTTTCTGGAAAATCAAAGAAACTGCTCATGTCCCAAGTCCCTAGAAGTAGTTCTATCATGAGAAGTTCTCAGGGACCTGTGAATAAAAGTGTAAAAGTGCTCTTCTAAATTCCAGTCCTCCAATCACCCTGATTTCTTTAACATATGGAAGATGTCTTCAAGTCACCAGTTTTTGGAAAGAGAATGGGATGAGTAAGCCAAGAAGAAAGAAGAAACTCTTAAATAGGAAGGAGAACTGAAGTTAAATCACTGGAGTATAGGAAGATTTGTATGATCTAACTTAAAATGAATAAGGACAGTCAAGAAAATACTGACCACATTAAAAAGAAACCAACATTTATGTACGAGATGAAGAAATGTTCCTCCTTCCTTTCCTTGGAAAGGTAACAATGGACTTTAAGGAGAGCCAAGATAGCAGAACAAAGAAGAATCTCTTTGAGTTTACCCAAATACACCTCCAAAAACTATTTCAAAATGCATCAAAATGAATTCTGGAGTGGAAGAACCAACAATAACAACAAAAAAAGAAACAGGTTTCTAATCCAACACATCATAGAGGTCAGCTGAAAGATCCATTTCAGTGGGGCGAGAAGGGAACACAATGTGTTGCAGGTGGCATCTAGGCAAAGCAGCCACCAGAGAAGTGAAATCCAAAGCAATTCAATACAGATAACAACTAAGTAAGCTACCTACAAGTCTCCCTGCAGCAAGGCAACTAGGCTGCCCCTAAAGGTTGCCAGGCCACCCATACTCTGCACCCCAGCAGGCCCCCCAGAGGTCACCAGGCCATTCCCACATACTCTAGAAGCTATTAGCACAAGAAGCTTAGGACAGCACTGCCTCACCTAAGAAACAGAAATTAACTTTAATATATAGGTAAAGGTCATGAAATAGGATGGAAAAATAAGCAAAAGACAAAGGAAAATAAGTTACTATGGTGACAGGGAAGATCAAAATACAAATTCAAAAGAGGACAACAATGACAAAACAGCTACATGTGAGGCTTCAAAGGGAAATACATAATGGTTCCAGACCCAAAAAGAATTCCTGGATGTGATCAAAAGAATGTTAAAAATCAAATAAGAGAGAAAGAAGGAAAACTGAAAAGAAATGAGAGTGATTCAAGAGAATAACAAACAAAAAATCAACAGTTTGGTAAAGGAAACACACAAAAAGAAAGAGCTATGCAATAATTCACTAAAGAAAACAACTCCCTAAAAACTAGAATTGACCAAGTAGAAAAAGAGATACAAAAATTCAGTGATGAAAAAAACCCTCTAAAAATTAGAATTGAGATAGTAGAAGTTAATGACTCCATAAGACATCAAGAAACAATAAAAATCAAATCAAAGAATAAAAAAATAGAAGAAAATATGAAATATCTTTAGAAAAACAACTGACAAAAGTCAGGGCAGGGAGTAGCTAAGCAGCTCAGTGAATAGGGAACTGTGACTAGAAATAGGAGGTCCTGTATTCAAATGTGGAATATCTTTTGATGGAGCAATACTCTACTAAGTCTATATCCCAAAGAGATTTTTTTAAAGGGAAAAGAACATATTGGTACAAAATGTTTGCAGTAGCTCTGTATGTGGTGGTAAAGAATTGGAAATTGAAGGGATGTCAAGTAGGGAGCAACTGAACAAGTTTGTGTGTGTGTGTGTGTGTGTGTGTGTGTGTGTGTGTGATTTTACTGGAAAATTATTGTGCTATAAGAAATAATGCTAAGCACTGTACTAAGTTAGAGGAATATAAAAGGAGGCAAAAGATAAGTCCCTGACCTCAAGGAGTTGACAACCTGATGAGGATCTCACAATCTAACAGAAATTTTTGTTGTTAAGTCATTTTCAGTCATGTCTTTCTGACCCATTTTGGGTCTTCTTGGCAAAGATACTAGAATTTGCCATTTCCTACTGTGGTTCATTCTATAGATGAGAAAACTGAAGAAAAAAAAAAGGTTAAATGACTTGCCTAGGATCATACAGCTAGTTGGTGTCTGAGGTTAGATTTGAACTCAAGTCTTCCTGCCTCCAAATCAGCACTATCCACTGTCCCCTACCTGCCCAATGAAAATAGGGAACTGGCTTGTGCTACCTGATTTCCATGGACACAGAACAGTCTAGCAGCCCCTTGTGATAACTGCCTACTCTTCCTTTCTTAGAATCTTAGGTTTTCTTAGGTTTGGAATTGTGCATTGGCTAGGGGAGGGGGGCTGAGAGGAGGGAAGGGAAAGAACGTGAATCATGGAACCATGGAAAAATTTTCTTTAATTAATCCATTAAATAAAATCTTAAAAAAAAAGAATCTCAAATTTTAAGTTTCAGTGACTCCTCATCCCCCAATTGTTTCTCAAACGTATCAGGTACAGCCTCACTTCCATTTCTTTGGAAACAGGATCCTCCCTGCCTGAACTACCCTTCTTTTCCTATCTGCTTATTTTAGACATGCTTTTCCTTCCTTCAGAGGTTTCTCACTCATAGTCATGCTGATCTCTCTCCTACTGAGCTTTTAAGTAGTGTCTATCCGAGTAGAAAGAAGGGGTTGAATGTGAGACATGTTATAGAAGTACAAAAACGTTTGGGCAACTGATTGAATACATATAATAAGGGAGAGTAAGGCACTGAGGAAAACACTAATTTGGATCTGATCAAAGGATATGAATAAGCAGTTTTCAAATGAAGAAAACAAAGTCATCAATAATCATATGAAAAAAATGTTCTCAATTGCTCTTGATCAGATAAATGCAAATTAAAACAGCTCTGGAGCATTTAGGTGGTTCAATTGCTTGATAGTCAAGCCTAGAGACAGGAGGTTCTAGGTTCAAATCTAGCCTCAGACACTTTCTAGTTGTGTGATCCTGGGCAAGTCATTACTACTTCCTAGCCCTTACTGCTCTTTTGCCTTGGAAGCATTACACAGTATTGACTCTAAGACAGAAGGTAAAGTTTTAAAGAAAAAAAAAATAAATAGCTCTAAGGTACCACCTCATACCTCTCAGATTGGCCAATATAACAGTAAAGTGATAAATGTTGGAAGGGATATGGCAAAATTGGAACACTAATGCATTGTTGGTGTAGTTGTGAACTGATCCAAACATTCTGGATGGCAATTTGAAACTGTGCCCAAAGACCTATGAAACTGTGCATACCCTTTGATCTAGTAATACTGTATCCCAAAAAGATAAAAAAAAAAAGCAGGGAAAGAACCTACTTGTACAAAAATATTTATAGCAGCTCTTTTTTTTTGTAGTAAAGAATTAGAAACTGAGGGGACCAGTCTATCAATTGGGAAATAGCTGAACAAATTGTGGTGAATGATGGTGATGGAATTCTATCATGCTGTAAGAAATGATAAACAGAACAAATTCAGAAAGCTGGAAAGACCTACATGAATTGAAGTAGAGTGAAATGAGCAGAAACAGGGGAACATTATACACAGTAACAACAATCTTGTGGAATGATGAACTGTGATAGACTTAGCTACTCTCAGCAATTCAATGACCCAGGACAATTCTGAGGCACTTAGGACAAAGAATGCTCTCCACATCCAGAGAAAGTACTATTAGAGTCATAATGCAGATGAAACCATACCATTTTTCACTTGTTTATTTGGGGTTTTGGTGTTATATGATTATTCACTTACAAAAATGAACAATATGGAATATGTTTTACGTGATAATAACTCAGATCAAATTGCTTGCCAGCTCTGGGAGGGGAAGGAAGAGAAGGGAGGGAGATAGTTTGGATTACATAAGTTTGGAAAATTTATGTAGAAATTCATTATTACATGTAATTGGTAAAAAATAAAAATTTAAAAATTTTTTAAAAACCAATGAACAAAAAAATAAGATTTTGAGACTGAGTGATTAGATAGAAGAAGCCATCTACAGTAATAAAGAAGTTTGGGAAAAGGAGAGGCTTATTGTGGGAATGGAGAAGGAGAATCAATTCTGGATATCTGGGGACATTCATTATGGAATATGTGATTGACAGTTATTGATTCATATTTGACCCAATTTCAAAGGAAAGGCTGGGCTCAATATTAGATCTGGAAGTCATTTACAAAAAGATGATAAATTACACCTGTGGAAGCTGATGATGTCACTAGGTGAAAATTTTGAGAAAGAAATGAAAAGGGTCCAAGATAGAACTGTGGGAAATAACCACAGTTGGGGGACATGATGAGCCAGCAGAGAACACTAAGAGAAAATACTTGGACAGGAAGGAGAACCAGAAGAATAATGTCACAGAAACCCAAAGAAGAGAGTGTTCAAGAGAAAGTAGTCAAACATGTCTAATTTAACCAAGAAATCAAGAAAATGAGAACAGAGAAAAGCCAAGATTTGTAAGTTAAGAGATCAGTGATAACTTGAGAAGGAGCAGTTTTAGTTGTGTGATGAGCTTACGGTTGAGGAGTGAGAGAAAAGGAAGTGAGACAATGACAATGACAAAGCTTTTTCTGAGAGTTCAGACTGAGAGTATAGTTGCTTGTTCTTTGTTTTCAAAAAACATAAATCAATGACATCACAGTAGGATGTATTGACTTGTGATTGAACTGCATTTAAGTGAGCCAGAGTTGCAAGTCATCAGCCTCACTTTCTCTCCCAGTCACTGAAGTCCAAAAGCAAGACAAAAGTCAATACAACTGGTGATGGCTTGGAATGCGGTAGAGAGCCTTGACTTCCATGTCCAACCAAGCTCTAAGCAACCATTGGAGCAAACTGTTCTCATCTGCCCTTTCCACTGGGGAAATCTTCTATGCATTGTTAAGGTAAACAACTCCTAACTCCCCAATTGGCTTGTCATCCTTTAGTTATTCTCAATCTAGTTTAGCTCTTGTGCCATACTACAGGTTCTTAAAGGCTCAAGTGAGAATTAAGTGAAAGCTAGCCCACAAGGTGGAAGAGCAGCAAGCTCTCAACCCAAAGGTATTAATCCTCCTCGAACATTCATATACCCCTAAAAGATAAGTGGATTGTAGAGAAGTTTATTTAAGGTATACCAAGGACAGAGTAGACTGTAGTGGGGATATTTTAAAGAGGAGGAAAATGAATATAATTGAAAGAAGTAGAGAAGGAAGTAATTGATAGAGAGGCTTTTTTCCCCTAAGTAACAATATTTTTTTTAATTCATCTGTCCCTCCCACTATCCTCTCCTTTCCCATTAAGCAAATTAAAAAACAAATGAACCCACCCCTAAATCCCTCAATATATATTTATGTAGTCTGGTAAAATGAATTCCTACTTGAGCAATGTCCCAAAATATGTGTTTCTTCATTTCAATCATTTAATTTAATCATTTCTCTGTTTGGAGTTAGTGGCATGCATCATCTTTATTCTTTTTAACTTAAAGTTTATCATCGTGTTGATCAGAAATCTAGTCCTTCAAAGTTGCTTTTCATTATTATGTTTTTTAACATTCAAAATTATTCTCCTAGTTTTGTTCACTTCAATTTACTCTGATTCATAAAGGTTTTCCCAATTTCCACTAAAACTGTCCATTTCATCATTTCTATGCCACAATAACATTTCATTGCATTGACATAGCGAAATATGTTCTACCAGTCCCCAATAGTAGAATGGTCCTTTAAATTCCCATTTTTGGCTACTATGAAAAGAGATGCTCTAAATATTTTTGTATATATAGATCCTTTTTTGATAGGGAAAGCTTAAAGATTCAAGAAGGAACAGAATCAAGGGAAAATGTAAAATGGTTGGCCTTGGCAAGAAGAGCTACTTCGTTAATGAGAACCTAGAAGAAGGGAAGAGAGTATGGTAAATGATTCCAAGGTAGATAATGGAGATAAAGAGAAGGGAATAACAAAGAAACTCAAGGTGAATGGTACCTTTCCACTAAAGTAAGAGACAAGATTCTTAGATGTTAGGATAGAAGAAAGCAATGTAGGAGACTCAAGGAGAACAGAGAAATTTTGGAATATCTTCTGTGGGGATTGAGATGGAAAACCACTGGAGAAAAAAAAAGAATTGCCTTTCTGCAATGAGGGTTCAAGGAAGTTAGATGACATAAATTTGTTTACTCACTTTTTTTTTCAGTTACATGTAAAAACAATTTTTGACATCTTAGAATTCCAGTTTTCTCCCTTCCTATCCTTTCCACCCTCCTTGAGGTGGTTAATAGTCTAATATAGACAGAAGATACATATCATACATACATTAGGAATCTCATGAAGGAAATATAGTGGAAGATGACACACTTTGATCTGCACTCAGACTCCAATAGTTCCTTCTTTGGCTTTCCTTTAATTTTCTTATAAACTCTTGTGGTTATCTTGGAGAAATATTTTGCTGATAATGGTTTAATCCTTCACAGTTGATCATTGTATAATATTTCTGTTATTGTATACATTGTTTTTCTCACTTCACTTTGCATCAGTTCATATAAGTCTTTCCAGGTTTTTCTGATTTCATCCTGTTCATCATTTCTTCTGGCATAATAGCATTCCATTACAACCATATATCACAACTTGTTCATCCATTCTCCAAGTGATGGACAACCCCTCAGTTTCTGTTTTTTGTTTACTTATTTAACTTGGTTGTGTGACTTCCTTAAACCTCTTTCAGTGGCATATAGGATGGTGTGAATCATCCACAATAGTGTTTATTAAAGGATGTACTGTACAAAGGAAAGGAGATTTTAGATTTGAGAGAGGATTACAGGATATAGTTGAATTGGTTATCATCATATTGGTTATGGAAATAAGACTAAAAGGGAGAAAATGAAAAATACTCTGTGATCCAGTGACAGTGTCTTTCTTGTTGTTCCTATGAGAGATGACCTGTCTAAAGCATTTTTGCAAACACTAAAACATGTAAATGTAAACACATAAATCATTATGTATTAAAAAATTTAATGCTATACTTATTCAGGCATGAATAGTTATGAACAGACTTGAGAATGGTTTTTAAGAGTGTTTGCAACTTTAAGTTAACCAAAGAATGTGATTAATTAGGATATTCCCAACTCTATTTGAGTTAACTGGAATGTTAACATGTTAAATAAAATAGAAGCTTAAGAGAATGTTTATTTTATGCATATATCTTAAGTGTCAAATCATGTCCTCCCACTTATAATTCCACTAATATATAATTATTTGCTCATCATTTGGACAGTAATCATGTCCCTTGATTGTTTACAAAAGAAAACTGTAAAAAATTATTTTTTTCAAAATCTTGATGCTTAAAATAATGGTTCATATTGGCCTATAATTCTTGGTTACTTTGAAGGGAAATTATAACAGTACATTTGACATAAAAGCCATAAGCAGAGATCCCCTGCTGATGCATGCTTTAAAAGATGGTGAATTTTCACAGTGATCCCTTCATTTGGAGATACACAAAAGTAATAGTAATATAATAAGATTATAGATCTGTAGTTGGAAATAATCTTGGAAGTCATCTAATCTAATCTTTCCTTTTTAGATGACCCTGGGCTAATCACTTAATGTCCCATTGCCTATCCCTTACCACTCTTCTGCCTTAGAACCAATGCATAGTGTTAGTTTTAAGACAAAAGGTAAAGGTTTTTTAAAAAAATGTTTCCTCCCCCCTTCCCCCAGGTCTTTCATCCTTTTCTATTGAACTCTTCGGATGTAACACTTCCTTTCTGGAACTTTCCAAGATCTTACACATGAGCCAAAAATGAACTTGTAATTTTCCCCAGGATTCCGAGTTGGGGGTATGTAAATGGTGAGGTAACTGGTGTATTCAACCCCACCCCACCTAAAATAAGTGATAAATGGCTCCATGAATCCTAGGCTTTCAACTAAGTTAAAAAGGTTCTTTGATATATGGTTGTTGTTTCTTTTGTTTCAAAGAGGACCAATGACATCATAGGGTGATGCCTTGAATTACTAGTGATTTGGGATTTCAGTGAAGCTAAGTTGCACAGAATCAGCCTCCTTCTCTCTTCCAGAATCATCAAAGTTGAGTGGCAAGACAAGAGTAAGGACAACTGGTGATGGCCTTGGATGCAGTAAACAACTTTGGCATCTTTGACAACTGGCCAAGATCTAAGTGCTCCACAATGCCTACTTCTGCCATCTTCATGGATATTGGAACAAATTGTTCTCATCTGCCCATTCCACCAGAGCAAGTCTTCACATGGTTAAAGAAGAAATGCCCCTAACTCACTGACAAGTTTGAGACCTGTCATTTATCCTCAACCTAATCCATCTGCTGAGACAGTTTTATAGGTCACTGCTCATGTTATAGCTTCTTGTAGCTCCAGGCCAGAGTTGGATGAAAGGTGGACACCAAAGGTACATGAGCAGCCCTGAAAAGGACTTGGAAAGTCCTCCCACCACAGATGCTTGTTCTCTCTGAACACCATATCCATCCCCTCGTACCATAGTCCTGTCATCCTTCTGATAGTCTAAGGAAAACTGGCCATGCCTGTAGAAGGCTTATAGAATTAGAAATTTAGAGCCAGTGTGACATTCCATTATACTCTTAAGAAGTAAAATGGGACTTCGCTGTGGCAGATAAAGGAGATCTCAAGGAGAGTCATCAGCTATTCAGATATTTGGAACAGAAGATCCATTATGACAGAAGTCTTGAAAAAAGATTGATTCTTTCCCCAACTTCCCTGTGCCTATCTTCCCATATAACTACTGTTGTATTTATAAAAATGTATTTTTTATAGAAATGGATGTTTCTAGCAAAAATGTCTTTCTCAAGCACAAATAAGCAATAGATGAACTAGAAATAAATATAAATATGGAGTGATAACTCAGGAGGCAGTGGATGGTCATGGCTTCTTCAATGACTGACCAAGCTCTAACCACTCCATAGCCCACCTGCTTCCTTCACTTTCATAGTTGTTGGAACAAATTGTTCTCATCTGCCCATTCTGCTGGGGGGAGAGTTTTCATGTGCCTGGGATAGGCATCCCCCTCACTCACCTGGGTTAGCCCATCTACCAAGAACAGGAGTGTGGCTGGTATATACGCTACAGCCTAGAGGCACAGGTGAGAGCTGGGAGGCAGATGGACACCAAGGGAAGAAAGCAGTATGACAAGCCCCCACACCAGAGGTTCTAGACTTTCTCTGACACACCACAGACACCATCTGTATATGTAAAACAGAAAACGCATGTATGTAAAATATAAATGTCCTTTACATGTGGATGCATACATATGCACATTTATGTCTATGTTCTACAAAAATATACAATCTTTCATCATCACATGGCTCAAAGGAATATGTATCTGTTGCAAAGATAATAAAAAGATGCATAAGGAATCTGGCTGGTGTATAATTATAACCCCAGTGATAATATACTCTTCCAGTCATAAAAAATATTGGCATTTCAACTTTTGGCAAAGACATTAAGAAATTTAAGTAAAACATGTGAAATATTTAGAATTTTTACTCTGGTATATAAATATCCCAGAAACATTTTATTAAAAACAAATGAAGGATACTGCCACCAAGCTCTGTGTATTGGAATGTCTGACTCTTCTCTGTAATGCTTTCAAAACAACCCATTAAGTATCCTCTTACTATAAATTTTAAATTAAAATAATAATTTGTTCAGTCTTTTTTTCAGTCATGTCTGACTCTTTATGACCTTTTTGGGGTTTTCTTGGAAAGAAACTGGAATGATTTGCCATTTCCTTCTCAAGTTCATTCAACTGATGAGAAACCTGAGGCAAACAATGTTATGTGACTTACCCAGGGTCACCCAGCTAATAAATGTCTGAGGCTGGAGGAAGTTGAGTCTTCCTGACTCTAGGCCCAGTACTCACTCTACCCACTGTGCCACCCAGCTGACCTCAAAAAATAATAGTTAACATGTAAGAGAATAGGACTCAGAATGGTGATTTCATTAGCATAGAGAACTCCCAGATGAAGAAATTCCTTTGATTTATGCAAATTAACACCCCCCATACAACTTACAGTATTTGTTACTTAGAGCACTGGAAGTTTGGTTCCCTTGCCATTATACGTCAGAGGGTAAGATCTGAGCCCAGTTTCTAAGATCTGCTCTTCATCCACCCTACTCTACTGCCTCTGTATGTTAGAATAGCTGATATTTTTATTTAATGTTTTCAAAATTACCCAAAAAATGTCCTAGAATTGTTACTCTGAGTTTTTTTTAAACTCTTACCTTCCATTTTAGAATCTATACTATGTGATGGTTCCAAGGCAGAAGAGAGGTAAGGGCTAGGCAATGGGGGTTAAGTGACTTGCCCAGGATCATACAGCTAGGAAATGTCTGAATCCAGATTTGAACCTAGAATCTCCTGTCTCTAGTCCTGGCTTTCAATCCATTGAACCACCCAGCTGCCTGTGAGTTTTTAATAGCATTGATTTAGCACTTTGAGGTTTGTGAAACACTTCACATATATTTTATCCTTTGGACTTCACAATATCCCTATTATTATTATCCTCATTTTATAGAAAAGGAAACTGAAGCTGAAAGGGGGTAACTGAGGCTGAAAAGGGGTAATTGACTCACATAGGGTCACACAGATCATGTGTCTCAGGTAGACTTTGAACATAGGTCTTTCTGATTCCAGACCCAAAATTCTATCAATTATATCACCTATATACTCTATGGTTCAGCCACGCTGGTCTTCTTGTAATTCCTCACCTGTCATTCCATCTCCTCGACTTTCACCAAGTGCCCCTGCCTCCCATCTGGACATTCTCTCACCTCACCTTGTTATTTTTTGTCATTTTCAGTCTTATCCAACTCTTTCAGTCCCCATCTGGGGGTTTCTTAGAAAAGATACTAGAATAGTTTACCATTTCCTTCAGCAATTAGAATTCATTAGAATTCCTAGCTTCTTTCAAAGCTCAGTTCAAGCTGTAGGTCCTATGTAAGGTTTTTATTCATCTTATTCTTATTCATCTTCAAGAACTACTCTCCACATCTTGTATTTCTGTGGTATAAGTTGGAAATAATTATCACCACCATCTGGAAGATGTGAAAACAATCACCAAGAGTAATCCCTTCTATAAGAGATTTCCTGGAAAATTCACATAAGTAACATTGTTGGAACGCTCGAAGCCTTTTTAGCCCATGCCAGAGCTCATAGACATTCCCTTATTACCTGTAAGACTTTGGGCTAGTAACTTTTCCCCTCTGAGTCTGTTTCCTCAGGTATAAAATAAAGGAATTGAATTAGATAACCTCTGACATCCCCTTCATTTTTAGTTCTGCAACTCTGTGATCAATATAATGAGGGGCATTGCACTAGATGACATCTAATAAGAGGTGTGCTGGAACCAGCTCAAACCAGCTTCCAAGAGCTAATTGTGAAAGTTCCAGTGTGAACATTTACACCTAAGAAATCCACAAACACTACAAATCAGGGACTGATTGATTGTTTTGTTGACTACCTATGCTCAAGAAAGAGATCAAGAGAATGCTAATACATATTAAACTTAAAAGTGTGTTACACATATCCTTTTTTTTTTTGAGAGTCTATTGTTAAACATAACAGCATATCTCTGCCTCAAAAGGTTCCTTTCAACTCAAAATCTGTCATCCTTTGATCTAAAACAATTACTTGCATTAAGTTGGAGAATGAACATATTTTAAAAACCTGAAAGGATGGCTTTTCTTCACACATTTCACAAGCATTTATTGTGTTTCCCATGAGTCAGGTACTATGCTAGATGCCAGAGATAAAAAAGACAAAAATAATACATAAGTAGGTTACATTCATTTAAGGGGGGAGGACCCAAACATTCTAGAAATTCAATTTGCCTAAGCCCCGTGGGTTAGTAGAAAGAATAGTGGGCTCAAATGAAATTCAAAACATGAGTTTTCCCCTTAACTTTGCTGCTAATTAGTATGTGACTTTTGGCAAGTCGCTTCACATCTCTGGGTCTTTGGTTTCCTCATCAGGGATTTCAGGAGGTTGAACTACGTGATCCCTAAAGTCACTTCCAGTTTGATCCTTCCATGAGTCTCTGAATCAGCTTATATTGTGTTTGGAGATTATAACAGCAGAAGGAAAGAGTAACTAAGTTTTTCTTTTTTTTAAATAATGTTTTATTTTCCCTAATTGCATGTTAAAACTATCTTTAACATTCTTTTTTTTTAATTTTGAGTCCCAAATTCTTTCCTTCCTTCTCTCCCTACCCCCTCCCTGAGATGGTACGCAATCTGATATCGATTTGACATGTGCAATCATGTAAAACATTTTTCCATGTTAGTCATTTTGTGGAAGAAAATTCAAACAAAAAAAAAAAGTCTGCATTCAGACTCCAGGACCTGAAGTCTTTCAACAAGATTCCATCGATTCAGTTCCATAAACATTTATGATAAATACACAGTATATCCAAGTTATTGTACTAGGTGCTAGGATAAAAAAATTAAAAGATATAGTACCAGCTTAAACTTGAATTAGGGGAAGAGAGGATGTAATGTGTGTACTATTACGTATTTAAAAAGGTAATTTGAGGAAAAAGAAAGCTCTGGCAAAAAGCGGTGGCCATAGTCAGAAAGGGTTACTTTAAGGAATTAGTACTGAATATTGATGGAAAATAAGGATTCTGAGGTGAGAATGAACAGTAAGTGGATACAAGCCAACCCTTTGGGGGCAACTTATAGTCCTCGAGTTGCACTGGTGTCAAATGCAAAAAGAAACTGGATAACCCCAAAATTTGACTTAGAAAATCACATATTAACACTATCTATGTTGCATCATGTTTTATTTATTTTGTTAAGTATTTCCCAATTACATTTTAACTTGATTCCTGTGGCATTTAAGAGTTTTGCAGGCCTCTTGTTTAACACCTTTGGTTCCAGATAATTGAGAGTTTAAGTGATTTGCTGAGGATTCGCCATAGTCATTATGTGTCAGAGCAAAGTTTAAACCTACATTTCAACAACAGCTCTCTCAAGACCAGATTCCAGGCAAAATTGTGGAAGCAGGAAATAGAAACAGCTAGTACTCAAATTTTACTGAACACCAAAGCTCATGAAAAGGAATGGCATTGAGGGGACAGCTAGGTGGTTCAGTGGATAAAGAACCGGCTTTAAGATGGTTCTAGTTTTAAATTTGGTCATAGACACTTCCTAGCTGTGAGACCCTGGGCAAGTCACTTAACCCCCATTTCCTAGCCCTTACCTCTCTTCTGCCTTAGAAACAATATATAACATTGATTCTAAGATGGAAGGTAAGAGGATTTTTTCTTCTTTTAAACTTATTTAGAATATTTTTCCATGATTATATGATTCATGATCTTTCCTACCTCTCTTCCCTCCCCACTTCTAAGGCTGCCAAGCAATTCTACTGGGTTATACTTGTATTATTTTTCAAAATCTATTTCCATATTATTCTTTTTTGCAGGAGAGTGATATTTTAAAGTCAAAACCCCAATCATATCTGGAAGGTAAGGGTTGATTTTAATTTTTAATTTCCACCCTCATAAACAATTTGAGAGAGAGAGTCAGAGAGAGAGTCAGAGAGAGAGACAGAGAGACAGAGACAGAGAGAGAGACAGAGACAGAGAGAGAGAGAGACAGAAACAGAGACAGAGAGAGAGAGACAGAGACAGAGAGAGAGAGAGAGAGAGAGAGAGAGAGAGAGAGAGAGAGAGAGGAGAGAGACAGAGAGACAGAGACAGAGAGACAGAGAGACAGAGACAGAGAGAGAGAGAGAGAGAGGAGAGAGACAGAGAGAGAGACAGACAGACAGACAGACAGAGGGGGGGGTATCAATAAAGCTTGACTGAAAAGGTACAGGGAGAAGCAGGATTATAGAAAGTCTTAAATTCCAGGCAAAAATGGTTGAATTTTAGTATAGACACAGGAAAGAACTACTGAAGACTCTTGAAAATAGGGATTACACAGTTATGTCTCTACCTTAGGAAGATAATTTGAGGAGTGGAAGAAGTATCTCTCTTGTCCTGACTTCACATACATTGGGCAGATACTCACTGGGTTATTCCATTGGTACATATATATTAGATGGGGCATATGTATTAGTGGGCTAAGATGTGGGTCAAGGATTAAAGAGGAAGCAGAAAAGGAGCTAAATTTCGTTTGGAAAATCATGCTATGCTTTCAGTGATTCCAAGCTTCTCTTTAACCCTCAATTTCATCTATTTTTTATACCAACACTCTCTTACTGAAGTAATATGGCTGTGACACATGGAACACCAGTCTCTGAAGAATCAATATGATGGAGGCATCTAGGTGGCTCAGTGGATTGTTTGCCAGGCCTGGTGCTGGGAGGACCTGGGTTCAAATCTGATTTTAGACACCTCCTAGATGTGTAAGTCACTTATTCCAAATTGTCTAGCCCTTGTCACTCTTCAGCTTTGGAACCAATACTTGTATCAACTCTAAGGCAGAAAATAAGGGTTTGGGGTTTTTTTAAACAATATGATGGATGATCCAACTAGGAAGTAGGAAACATCTTGCAGGCATCATGAAGCCGCAATATTTTAGCAATGATATTTGCAAAGCAAGTGATATATGAAAGAGGTATCAAATATGCAGCATGCTGGCAACTTAGCAACACTCCTGAATGAGGCTGGAAAATATAATTAGGAAATAACAAAGTAAATAAAAATAAAATAGAAGAGTGATGATGTTAATATTTGGATTTTTTTCCAAGTCAATGTGGGGATCAAGAGTTTTTATGTGCCATTTCAGAGCCATGTCTATTTAAGTTTGACACCATTGGTGTAAAGCATGGTATCCTGAAAGAAGATGAGAAAGGAAAGGAAGGTGGGCCAGACATATACCCAATAAGAGTGAGGGAGAACAGATGGACATTCTGGATGCTACACAGGTAGGCTCTGTGGAATGCTTCAGAAATTCAAAAAAGCATCTTCAGTGCATTAAATGGACCTTTGTTATGTAGGATTAAGAATCTCGGAGGACATGACAAGAGCTAAGATGAGAAATATTAGTATCACAAAGGGATCCCCACCAATGATAATCAGGATCCATTAAAGTATCAAAGCCTTAAATATACTGAAAGTAGGTTAAGACCAGCAGTGAACAAAGACTTTCATGTTTTCCAAACAATGGGACAATGTAGAAAAGAGCTTTGGGCTTCAAGTCTGGCTCTGATAGTTTATATAATTGGGGCAAGTCACTTAAACTCTCAAGCCTCAGTTTCTGTACTTATAAAACAAGCATAATACTGGTCTTGCTGGGTTTGTCATGGCGATCAAATAATATCATATACCAGAAAGCACTTTGGAAAACTACATGAACACAGAATATTATTGTATTCTATATGTTGCCTAAAATCAACCTAAAAGGAGATGGGACAGAAGAGTTCAGCCAATGCTGTGAATTATAGTTTCTCTTCCTGGATATTAAAAAAAAAGAAGAGTTCAAATGGACTGTTAAAGACTCCCAGAATACTGTTCCCCAAGACCATAGACCATATTCACAGAGAGGAACTAAAACCAAAAATCTTCATTCCCTTCTTTATTAAAGATATCTCATACCTTCTGATACAGGTGACAAGGTCATAGCTGAAACCTCAAAGAATCCACCTGAAATTTAGTCATCCAAAATGAAGAATCATTTCTAAGGACTCTTATCACCATCTCTCTACAAACCCTTCCATGACTTTGTCAAAAGAGACACTTAAAAGCTGAACAGACCCATCCTCATGTTGGGTAGCTTTCCCCTGTTATTGTTCAGTCATTTCAGTCATGTTCAACTCTTCATGTTTTCTTTACAAAGATAATGGAATAGTTTGCTATTTCCTTCTCCAGCTCATTTGAAAGAAAGGGAAACTGAGACAAGGAGTGTTAAGTGACTTGCCCAAGATCACATAGCTAGCATGTATCTGAAGTCAGATTTGAACTTAGGAAGATGAGTCCTATTGACTCCAGATCTGGTGCTCTGTAATATTCTGTAACTATTCTAGTCTTATCTCTTACTATTTAGCGAGAGTAGACATTGATGTTATCCTTTACCCCCCATAAATCAAGTCCAAATCATAGATTTTGAGCTACAAGGGGCCTCAGAAGTAACCAATTCCAATTCCTTCATTTTATGGATGAGAAAATGGAGACCCAGAAAGTGAAAGGGATATGACCAGGTCACACAGCCAGTGACTACACGAGGCAAATTTGATCCCAAGTCTAGCTGACTCCAGAGCCAGTGCTCTATTAATTTGTGAGGGAGGCAGTGGGCGCTCATTAGGGCTTCTGAATGAAAGATTTGGTAGAAAAATAGAGAAAGAGGATGTCAGAGTAGAAATGAGAAAATTCCTAGATAAGTAGAAAATGGAATTAGTAAGAGAACAATCCTATAATGAGAGCTGAGAACACAGATCATGGAGCTCAAAGGACCAGAAGAAGGAATTAATGTCTGAGCTGGAAGCAGAGTCAAGACTGTGATTAAAAGATCCAAAGGGGTTTTAGTACCAAAGGTATTAAATCTGGTAAGGAGTTATCTCAATTTACTGCATTGGTTTATTTTTGGGGGGTCCATCCATGTTTCTATGAGGAAAGGAGTTCTTTCAAAAAGGCTTATCTTAGAGCCAAGAAGACCTGAATTCAAGTCCTGCCTATGAAACCTCCTGATTATGTGCCCCTCAACAAGTCACTTAACTTGTCTGTGTTCTAGTTATCTAAAATTATAAGTAAAAGAAAAACTGCTATATTAATAAGAGGGTTTCCTCGTGTGAGAATTCCCTTTATCAATGAACTCGGAAATCCTATTGCTATTCCTGTTGTCTGCAAACAGTTACACTTTTCTTCCTTTTCTTGGAATTCCCTTCACCTGAATGGGTCTCTCACCATCATCTTCATTACTCTTCATGGCAATGACCAATTCTCATCACTAGTGGGCTGGCCAGAAGTCACTGCTGTATTCCCAATTTATTTGCTAAAGTTCTCTGAAAGGGTATCACAATGAATTAAAGATTGTATATAAACTTGTAGAATATGGCTTCCTTGAGAACAGGGTCAGGTTGGTTTTTGTGGTTATATTCACAGGGCTGAGCCCAGTTCTTGGTGCAAAATTAGTTGTTTTATTGAATTGAATTGACTTTGCTCATGGAAGGAATAGGAAAGAGATGAAGAAAGAACATTCTCCCCTTGAACAGGAGGATTCCTTGTTTCCACTTGTTCATAAAGACTTGAACTCAGAGTTTTGCTTATTTTGACAAAAATGTAAGAGGATACTGATAGACAACTGTGCACCAAATATATAAATGAAATTATATTTTTCATCCAGAGTCAAATTTTAGCCAGATTTTTTTTCAGGAAAATAGAAATTTTAAAAGTTATTTTATGAAGAGATTTCAATGGAGTTGCTGGTTGAGCATATAGGCAGAAGTAAAAATAAATTAGAAAGAAGACGGGAACAAGGTAAAAGGATTTTACTAAGATTCATTTATCAGTTTAAATTCCCTGACTGAGATTTCATTGATGGAGGAATGTAAGTTGAGGGAACTCCTAACAAAGTAAATCTGAGACTTATACTCTTGAAGAATTACCTAGAGTATTAAAGAGGTTAAGTGACTTACCAACGGTAAGACAATATGTATCAAAGTTGGAGTTTGAATTCATAACTTCCTGATTCTAAGGCCAGGTATCTATCCACTATCTCATGGTTGTGTACCTTCTCTTGGTTGATTGTCTCCAATATTTCCTGTATATAACTTGCTTGTATATGCAGTAGTTGTTTTCATGTTGTCTCCCCCATTAGACTATGAGCTCCTTGAGGACAGAGACTATCTTTTTCCTCTCTTTGTATCCCCAGGAGTTAGTTCAGTGCCTGACACATAACAGGAGCTCAATAAATGTTTGCATTAACTTGGTTCAGGTTCACTATTCAAACTTAATTGGATATTGATGCAACTAATTAAACTCATTCAACAACTAAACCTTAGAAATTAATTTTAAACCTTAAAAATGTCATAAAACTCCTCCAGTTACTCATTCTAAGTCTCCATCAGCATTTTTTCATTTGATTTTCTTTTTATATCATCAGAGTTTGAAGCAGTGTTATGTAATGGATGTGGAGAGAACCCCAGAACAAGAAAGACCTGGGCAGATCACCTAACATCCCTAGGGGTTACATATTTTCTTAGAAAAACACATATTAATATCATCTACGCTTTGTTGTACTTTTATTTGTTTTGTTAAATATTAAATAATTTAATAATTAAATGTCCTTTAATACAATTCAGACAGCACTTGGGAGTGTTGCGGGTCTCACGTGGCCCAAGAGAAACCCATGTTTGACATGTCTGCTCTAAAAGGCTCTCTAAGATTGTGATTTTTTAGAAGGTTCTGATCTGCATTGAAAAAGAGACTTTTTTTAATCAGAAGTTCTCTGCATAACAAAGCAACAAAATCAAAGATGTAGTCCCTATCTCCTATCACTGTAGTTATTTTAAATTCAGTCCTTCCAGTTCTATTTTTTTTTTTTAATATATAAACCCGTACCTTCCATCTTGGAATCAATACTGTGTATTGGTTCTAAGGCAAAAGAGTGGTAAGGGCTAGACAATGGGGGTCAAGTGACTTGCCCAGGGTCACACAGCTAGGAAGTGTCTGAGGCTAGATTTGAACCTATGATCTCCCATCTCTAGCCTGGCTCTCAATGCACTGAGCTACTCAGCTGCCCCTTCAGCTCTATTTTTGATCACTTTTAATTATATTATTAATACCTTTTCTAATTTCTTAATAGCCTTCAAATTGTCAGTCTCAATTACATTATGGCATGCCATTTCAATAATGTTCAGAACCACAATTTATTTATTGCTGGGCAATAAGGTTTAGTTTTTCACAACTAAATATGATACTTCTATGAAAATCTTTGAGTTAGATTACCCCTAAAATTAACTAATATAAATATCACTATGAAATTATCTTTTTGGGTAGAGTTCCATCTTCAGAGTTATCAGGTCTAAATCCATAGATATAGCACATTTCCATGAAAATCAAGGCTTCCATCAACCTCCACTCCTCTGAGGAGCACCAGGTTAACCTTCTTTCTGGTGGCCTCCTGGTGGTGGCAGTGGCAGTCATCTAAGGCACAAACAAAACTTATATGGAAGCAACAAACTCTTTTTTTTCATGCTTACATTGCCCCTGGTCCAAAGAGCTCTGTCTAGGTTCTTGAAATGAATTGAAAAATGATGTATTTATATCACAGGGTAACTAATGAACACAAAGCACAGATGAAGACAGAAGGGCAACATCTACATATTCTAAGCATTTCCATATAGGGAGTGGGAACATTGGCCCCAAGAACTCCGTCAGTCCTTTTGAGATCTGCCTGACATAGATGGTAAGGAGTAAAGTGTATAAATAGCCAGTTCCATCCTCATCCATAGCATGAACAGACATTCTCATCTCTGGAACAATCAAGCTGCTCTCTCTTTTACCGAGATGTGTTTGGTCGGCATGTAAATAATCATGGGCACACTGCCACACCTCAAATTGACTGAGCACAGCTCTGTGACATGAACAGAAACCAGAGCTCCGGCCACCAGCAATGAAGTCTGTAATGGGTGAGAAGGGTGTGTGTCATACAGCTTCAATTGCTGGCAGATGACTCTCTTGGGTCGTGGACAAATAGAAGGAGGAACTTGGGCAGAGCTAGTTCAGCCTGCCCTTTGCCAGCAGGCACAATGAGCCCTCAGGGAATCCTTAGATCCATTATCCACCCTGGGGGATTTTCTGCGTCCAATTTCTAATCCCAGGATTGCTTCTTCTGCTACTCAGTACACTTCTGGGCCCAATTCTTTTCCTGTATATACTCATTAAGGATGGACTCATTTTAATTTGAACCAAAACAAACTATAAACCCAAAGATATCAGCCATTGGAGCAAGAACTCACTACCTAAAATAAAAAAAGAACTATTGGGAAAATTGTACAGTTTTTTTTGGCAGAAACTGCCAGCGTCTCATAGAGTAGCATCTCATACCATATACCAAGATAAGAACAAATGGTTATACAATTTAAACAGAAAGAATATTGTAAACAAATTAAGGGAGCATGGAAGAAATCACGTCAGACCTATAAATAGAGGAAGAGTCCATGCCCGAACAAGAGACAAAAGTTCTCAGAAGATAAAATGTGTAATTTTGATTACATATATAATTACAAAATACATAAAATTTAAAAGTTTTTGCACAAACAGAATTAATGCAGTTAAAAAATTGGTGGAAATCAAGAAACAGGAGATTACTGCAAATTTCTCTGACAAAGGTCTAATTTTATTTCAAATAAGTTTATAAAAATAACACCTATTTTCAAATTTTAGATGACCAAGGACACAAACAAGCAGCTTTCAGAGGAAGAAATCAAAGCTATCAATAGTCATAGAAAAAATGCCCTCAAGCACTAATAATTAAAGAAATATATATTAAAACAACTCTGAGGTATTACCTCATACCCATTAAGTTAGCTAAAATGTCTGAAAAAAGAAAAATATAAATGCTATAAATGCTATAAACAAGGACTATGAAGAACTGTAAACTGATCCAACCATTCTGGAGAACAGTTTGAAAGTATGCCCAAAAGGTAATAAAAACTATACTTATCCTTTGATCCAATATTACTGTTACTAGATCTAAACCCCCAGAAGATTAAAAAAATTTAAATTAAAAGGAAAATATATACAAAAAAATTCATAGCAGCTATTTTGTGTTGTCAAAGAATTGAGGGGATGTCCATTAATGGGGGAATGGATGAACAAATTATAGTATATGTATACATACACATATACATACATATATATATATAAACTGTACTATAATAAATTATAATAAAGATGGCTTCAGAAAAATCTGGGAAGATTTGTTTGAACTGATGCAAAGTAAAATGAACAGAGGAGGAGAACATTTTACACAGTAAAAGCAATATTGTAAATATGATTGTTATTCTTCATACTCAAATAGGATCAAAATGACATCAAAACATTGGGGACAATGTGCAGTATGTCCAACTGTAGCTGATCAGACCAACATAAGCTCAGAAGACTTAATGAACATGGAAATATGTTTTGCATGACTTCATAGGTATAATGGATATCATAGTTCTTGCCTTCTCAAAGTATGTGAAAGAAAGTAGAGGAAGGGAGAAAATTCAGAACTGAAAATAATTTTTAAAAAAAGATTTCTAAGCCATGATTTGCTTCCATTATGGAGGATAATGGAATGAAAATTTTTCAGTTAAGGAAAGGAGCCTTTTCTTTTCTTACTTACTTGGCTTTACCCCAAACTCTATTATTGGCTAGTACTGGATTAATTTGATTATATTATAGAAAACACATACATGTGTGTATGCACGCACACATACAAGAACATAGGGAATATTTATTCTGATATAGTATTAGAATTTAAAATTAAAAGGGATCTTAGAGACCATGAGGGAGCCCTCCCCCTTCATTTTCCAGATGAAAGGACTTTTCCAGAGAGTTTGCAACTTACACAAAGCCACAATGTTAGGAAGTAACTGAGATTGGATTTGAATCCAGCTCTCTTCACTATTTTATGCTGCCTCTTAAATGTGCTTATCTTAACATACCCTGAAAAGTATGTGAAACTTAGAATAAATCACTGCACATGTTGGAAATTTACGCTTTTGCCAAGTGTTGAAAGGAAGCAAAGTCCTAACATGTGTTGATAGGACTGTATTGTTTAGTCTTAGCAATTCTCCAGGCCAGGACCTATGCAACCTCCACTCCCATATTTCCAAAATCCTCCAGTATCCTAAACCAGGTTGTGTTGATTGTATCAGGATTTAGCAGAAACTCCTTCCATCAGTTTGGATCAGTAATCTGTCTTCCGTTTATGGTCTTAGGGAGTTGTTGTGGGCACTGAAGTGAAATAACCACGTCCACAGTCCTATAGAATGTGTCAGACCTATAAATAGAGGAAGAGTCCATGCCCGAACAAGAGACAAAAGTTCTCAGAAGATAAAATGTGTAATTTTGATTACATATATAATTACAAAATACATAAAATTGTAGACCCAGGTATTCCTGACTCCAAAGCTAATCCTCTATCTTCTACACCAAGCTGCTAAGGATCAAAGGAGATGATGGTGGCAAAAATTCTTAGAAAAGTATAAAATCCTCTAAAAAAACTGGGAGAAAATATCTTACTTGTCACTCTTCTCCTAAGCATGATATTTCCAACATCTTTCTTTGCACTTCAGATGGATAGAGGCTATGATCTCTGAGATGCACACAAGTATAAATGGGAGTGCTTCATCTTCATCTTGTGTTTGCTGAGAGGAAGAGGCAAAATGGACTTAGAATTGGTGAACTGGGCCACTTCTGCCCCCAATAACTCATTGAATTCTGTTCTCTCCTTCCCTAAGGAAAAATGATTGTCCTAGAAAAGGAAAAGAATTCACCATTACCTATAGATTTAAAAGGGAAAAGGGGGAAAAGACACAACAACAAATATTCAGTGCTTAACCAGTCCCTACACATTTCACAGACAAAGTCACTGAGGTCCAAAAAGTTTAATTACTTACTCGGAGTCACACAGGTAATAAGTGACAAAAGTCATATTTGAACCTACAGACCTTCTAATTGCAAATCAATTATTCTTTCTACCATACCATTTTCCTTCGTGCACCTAATATTGTACACCTTAGTCTCAAAAGGAATGTTGTTCTAGATGGCACAGTGAATAGAAAGTTGGACTGGAGTCAAGAACTCATCTTCCTGAGTTCAATTCTGGCCTCACTTACTGCCTGTGTTACCCTAGGCAAATCAATCAATCCTGCTTCCTGTGACAAGGAAATCACTTTAAAAGACTGATATATATTAATTTAAGGTCGCCAAGGAATTCAGCTATGTAATTCCTAAATGAAAACTCAAATCAGCAGTCAACCTTTTATGAAGTTTAATTACAAACAGGATGAAGAAAGGTATTAGAGATAGAGAGAGAGAGGGAGAGAGAAAAGGGAGAGAAGGGAATAGGGCTTAAATACCCCCTTCTGTTTAGGCTGGGCCAAAAGGCCCAAGCCCTTAGATAGCTGGGGCAAAGAAAGGAGATCAGTCCCTATTACTCACGTGACCAAAATGGAGAAACAGTCTCAGGGGCCTCCACCTCCAGCTTCCTTCAGAGCAAGCTTCTCAGAGCACCTCTCCAACCACTCAGAGCCAAAACTCTCCAACCAACCACCACCTCAGTCCTCAGACCCCCTCTCTCTTTAAGCAAACCATCCAAGTTCCCTCCCCTCCATTCTCACATCTACCAATCACTGTCCATGTCTTCCCTGTGCCAATGGTGGCTCTAGCTTAAACCAGGACCGCCCAGAGGTCTGTGGCTTTGCACATGTCTGTTGAAGGTCATATTCTCAAATAATTAAATCTTGATCCTTTGCTACAGCCCTTCCTAAATCCTGTTACCCTGAGTAGGGTAGAGATTGGAATAATTAAATTTTGATCTATGCTGCAGCCCTTCCTAAATCCTGTTAGGACTGAGTAGGGTGGAGATTGTAATTTCCAAGACCTGGTTCTGTCATTCCAAGTATCTCTATTGTATCAATTCTAAAATCAATCATGACTCAAAGAAATTCCTGTTCTATGCTTAAGCATAGGTCAAAGCCTTTTCCATTGTTCAGCAAAAGGTTTCTGTCCTAAAGTAATCTTAAGAAAGGAGGAGGAAGAACCTCCCTTGTCAATTGGGTTCACATTCCAATAGACTATCACTAAGAAATTTTCCAAGTATGAAATTACCCAATGGTGAAATTTCCAACATTTATAAGTCTAAGAAATTTTGAGGTTTACATTCCCTCAATTTCCACATCTGTCAAATGATCTAGAAAAGGAAATGGAAAGCCACTCCAAAATCTTTGCCCAAGAAAATCCCAAATGGGGTCAAGAGAGTGAGACACAACTGAAGTGACTGAACAACAACAATTTATCACTGTACTAACATTTGGAGTTTTTTTTTTTTTAATTGAATGTTGATCCTTTGAGTGCTTCACTTAGGGCTGAGATTCGTAGAGATAAATAGATGTCTAGGGCAGGTCACCCAGGAATTTGCAATCTAGCTTGCCTGCCTCAGACAAATTTATAGACAAAATTGCTACAAAGAAGCAACAAACATTTTTCTGCACAGATGAATATAATATTTGACATTTTTCTCAGAGATCTCACCTTAACTATTCTGTTTGTAAGAAAGTATTCCACCTGCCCCAATGGGATTTTTAAAAATAGGATCATATCCAGCCATACCACTGCTGGGTTTATACTCCAAAGAGAAAATAAGGAAAAAGGCTTGTACAAAAATATTTATAGCCGTGCTTTTTGTGGTGGCAAAAAATTGGAAAATGTGGGGGTACCCTTTAATTGGTGAATGACTGAACAAATTGTGGTATATGTTGGTGATGGAATACTATTGTGCTAAAGGGAATAATAAAGTGGAGGAATTCCATGGGAACTGGAACAACCTCCAGGAAGTGATGCAGAGTGAAAGGAGAAGAATCAGGAGAACATTGTACACAGAGACTGATACATTGTGGCACAATTGAATGTAATGGACTTCTCTACTAGCAGCAATACAATGATCCAGGACAATTCTGAGGGACCTATGAGAAAGAATGCTTTCCACATTCAGAGAAAGAACTGTGGGAGTAGAAACACAGAAGAAAAACAACTGCTTGATCACATGGGTCAATGGGGATATGATTGGGGATGTAGACTCTAAATGATCACCCTAGTGCAATTATCAATAATATGGAAATGGGAGGAGGTTGGGGGTAGGGGAGAGAAAGAACATGAATCATGTAACCATGGGAAAATATTCTAAATTAATTAAATAAATAAAATTTTCAAAAGTAAAAAATAAAATTAGGATCATAGATCAAGAGTGGGATAAGTGCTTGGAGGCCAAAAGAGTTTCAGTGATTTGGTCAGGATCACAACATGTGGCAAGTGGCAAAAGCAGAATTTGAATCCACATCCTCTGACTCCAGAGGCAGTATCCTTTCCATTGTCCCAAACTGCCTCTTCTGTGAAAACATGTGCTGATGTGATCAGGGAGCCCCACAACCACAGCCCAGCTGTCATCTGGGCTAACAAATGCAGCCAGGAAGGAAAACACTGACCACCCTGTGTTTTTCCTCCATAAGGAAAGCAATGGATTATACCTAAAGAGTGACAGCATCTGAGTGTAATGAAGTAGGCTGTGGGTAGTACCTGATTGATGCTTCATTTTTAGCAGGTCATTTTGTTCTCTCCATTTCAGGCTCCTAATGTTCATTTAGCCATGTGTCAATAAATGTGATGTTTTTGTAGTATCTTGAAAATAGACTTAAGTATTTCCTTATGCACAGAAGGAAACTCCAAGAGGGTGTGACTCTCACTCTAGGAAAAGCAGGTGGACTGCCAGAATAAAGGGGAAGCTGGTATTGGCAGCTGCAATGTGTTCTCAAAGTCAGGTGGCTGCTCCAAGCAGACACCAAGAGGGCCAATCATTTATCCATTCATGTTTAGAAAACAAATTCCTTGAATAACCCAGAGTCCAAGTTATGTTGGGCTCTCCATAGATTGACCTCCCTGCTGTCGTGGAGACTGTCCAAGGATACCAAGGGGTGATATTCTCCACCACCACCCTTTTAAAGCCAGTGGGCAGAAGCACAGAAATGAGCTCCAAGGAGCTGCCTGATGAGTACTGTACCCTCAGGGATGGATCAGAAGAAAAACTGAGGTGATACCTATCATTACAAATAAATATCAGCTGAGACATCAATTATGAGATGTTCTTCCCAAAGACCTCACAGAATTGTAATATGTGATAAACAGATAATAATGGGCAACTAGGTCTAGGTGCTACAGTGGATATGCTCAGGGTCTGGAGTCAGGAACACTTAGCAAAATCTTGGCTCCAACCTCAGACACTTACTGTCTGTGTGACTTTGAACAAGTCACTTAACTCTGTCTACTTCAGTTTCTTCATCTGAAAAATTACCTGAAGAAGGAAACGACAAACCACCCCAGTATCTCTGCCAAGAAAACCCCAAATGGGATCACAAAGACTCAGCAGACACAACTGAAATAACAGAACAGTAAAACTGAACAGAGAGGAAACACTGAAAGGACCAAAAAGACAGGGGTTGGAATGAGGACAGAAGGAATGAAGAAGAGATGCAGTTGATGGAAGAGACCACAGAATAATATATCAGGTGAAATCAGTGATCATTTATTGAAAACCTATTTTAATTAACAGATTTGAGGGATTGTGGTAGGCACACAAAGGGACCAAGGTCCCCAGGCTTTGTGGGTGCCATAGTGC
Source organism: Monodelphis domestica (assembly GCF_027887165.1). Classification (NCBI taxonomy): domain Eukaryota; kingdom Metazoa; phylum Chordata; class Mammalia; order Didelphimorphia; family Didelphidae; genus Monodelphis; species Monodelphis domestica. The sequence goes on from NC_077230.1 coordinate 56,313,571, forward strand.
TGGACCTAGGGTGAGGAAGAGGTGAGTTCCAATCATGCCTGACTACCTAGACAAAATACTTCCTTATCTCATTACCAGTCTGAGTTTCCTCATCTGTAAAATAGAAATACTAGTAGCACTAGTAGCACTACTACCAAAGGGTTGTGAGAATTGTGAGGATCAAGTGACATAATATATGTAAAGAAGTTTGTGAATCTTAAACTGCTATAAAATACTAGCTATTTTTATTGGTCCTAGAGGTTTCAACAGATGGTGTTTTCATGGGTTCCAGGTACTGACAAGTGGCACTCAGGTTTTCTTACAAGAGGAGTTCCTAATCAGTCTAAGATGACCACGGAATGAGGCATTCATATAGAATCAAATCCTAGGGCTACTAGTTGGCACAGTGAATAGACCATCATCATTTTCCTGAGCTCAAATCTGGCTTCTGACCCTTACCAGCTATGTGACCCTGGGAAAGTCACTTAACTCTCAGTTTCCTCATCTAAAATGAGCTGGAGAAGGAAATGGCAAAGTACTACAGTACCTCTGCCAAGAAAATCCAAAAATGGGGTCATGAGGGATCAGACATAATTGAAAACAACCGAACAGCAAAAAGAATCTAGTCCTAGATCTGACATTAGTTTTGGAGTAAATTGTGGCCATGAAATGAACTATTTAAATTTTGAGTTCACTTCAGACAGAGAAAGGCAAATAAACAAGAGTGATATCCAAAATATGAGAACAGACAAAAAGGCATGGAAATAACAAATAAAGACAAACATTGGAAAGTGTGAGAAGAAGGGTAATAGTGGCTGAGCAAGAAAGGGTGAATGGTGCTTTTGTTATTTACTACAAGAACTTAATTTTTTTTTTCCAGGTCAAGTTGAAGGCGTAGGGTCAGGAGGGAAAAAGGAAAAGACTGGAGATTAATTCTGAGAATCTCCTTAACTGAATTTCTCCTCTACCATTTTTTTTTTTTGCAGTATAAAAGAATGGGGAAATGAGAACAAAGAAACTCAGTCAGCAACCATTTACCAGAGCACCTGGGTGGCACAGTGGCTGGAGGGTCAGGACTAGAGACGGGAAGCTCTGGGTCCAAATTTGGCCTCAGACATTTCCTAGCTTTGTGACCTTCTGCAAGTCACTAAACCCCAGTTGCCCAGCCCTTACTGCTCTTCTACATTGCAACTGGTACTTAATATTGATTCTTCGACAGAAGGTAAGGGCTTCAAAAAACATTTATTAAATTAAAAAAACTTTTATTAAACTTTATTACAAGTGCAGGTATGAGTTAATTAGCTCTGGGAATACAAAGAAAGGTGAACTCAGTCTATGCCTTCAAGGACTGGCATTCTAATGAGAGAGACAATATACAAATAAATGTGTACAAATGATATGTGCAGTGTAAATGGAAGGAAGGGGAAAGAAGGGAAAGAAGTAGAGCATGGGAAGGATTTAAGAGAAAGATGAAATATGATGCAGTCTTGAATGAATTCAGGGAAGCCAGAAGATGAAGTTAAGGTAAAAAAATACATTCTCGGCATAGGAGTATGGGGAGCAGCCAGTACTCTTTAATATACAGAGAGAAGAGAAGGAGTGGCATGTGTGGGCAAATAGAACAGACTAGGGAGCTAAAATATTGCTTGGAGAGAAAATAATGCCCTTTAAAGTCCCCAAAGAGGATTTTATATTGATTCTGCAGGAGACAGGAAGCCCCTGGAGTTTCCTGAGTAGTGGAGGACCATGGACAGACCTGCGTTTTAGGCCTGGGAAGCTGACTGAGAAATGGATTGGAGTAAGTAGACTTGAGGCAGGAAACCAACCAGAAGGAGATTGCAATCAGCCAAGTGGGAGCTGATAAGAGCCTCTACAAGGGCAGAAATCATAGGAATGGAAAGAAAAGAATGTACACTAAAGATGCTTTAAAGGCAAAAAAATGAAAAAACAGACAGCCAATTGGTTACTTGGACGGAGTAAAAGTGAGAAGTCTAGGGTGACACTGAAGTTGTATCTAGGGTGACAAGGTGGATGGCAAGGACCTTGACAGTGAATAGAAAGTTGGGAAGATATTGGGGGGCTAGGATAATGACCTATATTAATGACCTCTGTATATATATATATGTATATATATATATATATAATTTTTCTTCCTATACAATTACAAATAAATAAGTAAATAGTTAAATAAATAAACAAAAAAATAAATGCAACATGATCATTACCTTATATGAAAGCCTTTTGGCTTTTGCCAAATTGGAAACTTTTAAGGTTTTAAGCCTTCTTTTTCATAATGCACTAGGAAATCTGTTATTCCTAATTCTTAATATTAAGGCACAAAAGGCTGCAAAACAGAAAATGCAAGTAGAAATACAAACAGCAGTACAAATTCAATTGGAAAATTTCAAACACTCTTTGCAAAAGGAGGATCCCATTCATATTCCTCAAATGTCTAATTCTAATTCAAATTTTTGCCAGCTGGAAATGTTTAATTCTTTTTTTTTTGTATTTATTTATTTTTTTAAATAATATTTTATTTGATCATTTCCAAGCATTATTCATTAAAGACAAAGATAATTTTCTTTTCCTGCCCCTCCCACCCCCCATAGCTGATGCGTGATTCCACTGGGTATCACATGTGTTCTTGATTTGAACCCATTGTCATGTTGTTAGTATTTGCATTAGAGTGTTCATTTAGAGTCTCTCCTCTGTCATATCCCCTCAACCCCTATAGTCAAGCAGTTGCTTTTTCTCGGTGTTTCTACTCCCACAGTTTGTCCTCTGCTTATGAATAGTGTTTTTTCTCCTAGATCCCTGCAGATTGTTCAGGGACATTACACCGCTACTAATGGAGAAGTCCATTACATTCGATTATACCACAGTGTATTAGTCTCTGTGTACAATGTTCTCCTGGTTCTGCTCCTCTCGCTCTGCATCACTTCTTGGAGGTCGTTCCAGTCTCCATGGAATTCCTCCACTTTATTATTCCTTTTAGCACAATAGTATTCCATCACCAACATATACCACAATTTGCTCAGCCATTCCCCAATTGATGGGCATCCCCTCGTTTTCCTATTTTTGGCCACCACAAAGAGCGCAGCTATGAATATTCTGGTACAAGTCTTTTTGTCCATTATCTCTTTGGGGTACAAACCCAGTAGTGCTATGACTGGATCAAAGGGTAGACATTCTTTTATCACCCTTTGGGCATAGTTCCAAATTGCCCTCCAGAATGGTTGGATCAGTTCACAACTCCACCAGCAATGAATTAATGTCCCTACTTTGCCACATCTCCTCCAGCATTCATTACTTTCCTTTGCTATCATGTTAGCCAATCTGTTAGATGTGAAGTGATACCTCAGAGTTGTTTTGATTTGCATCTCTCTGATTATAAGAGATTTAGAACACTTCTTCATCTGCTTATTAATAGTTTTAATTTCTTTATCTGAAAACTGCCTATCCATGTCCCTTGCCCATTTATCAATTGGAGAATGGCTTGGATTTTTGTACAATAGATTTAGCTCTTTATAAATCTGAGTAATTAAACCTTTGTCAGAGGTTTTTATGAAGATTTTTTTCCCAATTTATTGTTTCCCTTCTGATTTTAGATACATTGGTTCTGTTTGCACAAAAGCTATTTAATTTGATGTAGTTGAAATTATTTATTTTACATTTTGTGACTCTTTCTTTGTCTTGCTTGGTTTTAAAGTCTTTCCCCTCCCAAAGGTCTGACATGTATACTATTCTGTATTTACCCAATTTTCTTATGGTTTCCTTCTTTATGTTTAAGACTTTCACCCATTTTGAATTTATGTTGGTGTAGGGTGTGAGGTGTTAATCCAAACCTAATCTCTCCCACACTGTCTTCCAATTTTCCCAGCAGTTTTTATCGAATAGTGGATTTTTGTCCCAAAAGCTGGGGTCTTTGGGTTTATCATATACTGTCTTGCTGAGGTCTCTTGCCCCCAGTCTATTCCACTGATCTTCTGTTCTGTCTCTTAGCCAGTACCAAATTGTTTTGATGACTGATGCTTTGTAATATAGTTTAAGGTCTGGGACTGCAAGGCCCTCATTATTTGTGTTTTTTTTTTCATTATTTCCCTGGATATCCTTGATCTTTTGTTATTCCAAATGAACTTTGTTATGGTTTTTTTCTAAATCAGTAAAGAAATATTTTGTGACTTCAATGGGTATGGCACTAAATAGATAAATAAGTTTGGGTAGGATGGTCATTTTTATTATATTGGCTCGTCCTATCCATGAGCAGTTAATGTTTTTCCAATTGCTCAAGTCTAGTTTTAGTTGTGTGGAGAGTGTTTTGTAGTTGTGTTCATATAGTTACTGTGTTTGTCTCGGGAGATAGATTCCTAGGTATTTTATTTTGTCTAAGGTGATTTTGAATGGGATTTCTCTTTCTATTTTTTGCTGCTGAGCTGTGTTGGAGATATATAGAAATGCTGATGACTTATGTGGGTCTATTTTGTATCCTGCAACTTTGCTAAAGTTGTTGATTATTTCAAATAGCTTTTTGGTTGAATCTCTAGGATTCTTTAAGTAGACCATCATGTCATCTGCAAAGAGTGATAACTTGGTCTCCTCCTTGCCTATTTTGAAGCCTTCAATTTCTTTTTCTTCTCTAATTGCTACTGCTAGTGTTTCTAGTACAATGTCAAATAGTAGAGGTGATAATGGGCATCCTTGTTTCACTCCTGATCTTATTGGGAATGCATCTAGTTTATCCCCATTACAGATGATATTAGCTGATGGTTTTAGATATATACTGTTTATTATTTTTAGGAACGACCCTTCTATTCCTATGCTTTCTAGTGTTTTTAATAGGAATGGGTGTTGTATTTTATCAAAGGCTTTTTCTGCATCTATTGAGATAATCATGTGATTCTTGTTGGTTTGCTTGTTGATGTGGTCAATTATGTGGATGGTTTTCCTAATATTGAACCAGCCCTGCATCCCTGGTATAAATCCTACTTGTTCATGGTGGATGACCCTTCTGATCACTTGCTGGAGTCTTTTTGCTAGTATCCTATTTAAGATTTTTGCATCTATATTCATTAGGGAGATTGGTCTATAGTTTTCTTTCTCTGTTTTTGACCTGCCTGGTTTTGGAATCAGTACCATGTTTGTGTCATAAAAGGAGTTTGGTAGAACTCCCTCTTTGCTTATTATGTCAAATAGTTTGCATAGTATTGGAGTTAACTGTTCTCTGAATGTTTGATAGAATTCACTGGTGAATCCATCAGGCCCTGGGGATTTTTTTTCTTAGGAAGTTCTTTGATGGCTTGTTGGATTTCATTTTCTGATATGGGATTATTTAAGAATTCTATTTCTTCTTCTGTTAGTCTAGGCAGTTTGTATTTTTGTATATATTCATCCATATCACTTAAATTGGTGTATTTATTGCCATATAATTGGGCAAAGTAATTTGCCTTAATTTCCTCTTCATTGGAGGTGATGTCCCCTTTTCATCTTTGATGCTGTTAATTTGCTTTTCTTCTTTCCCTTTTTTAATTAGATTGACCAGTACTTTGTCTATTTTGTTTGTTTTTTCAAAGTACCAGCTTCTTGTCTTATTTATTAAATCAATAGTTCTATCACTTTCGATTTTATTAATTTCTCCCTTAATTTTTAGGATTTCTAGTTTGGTTTTCTGCTGGGGGGTTTTAATTTGATCGCTTTTGAGTTTTTTTATTTGCATTTCCAATTGATTGATCTCTGCTCTCCCTAGTTTGTTAATATATGCACTCAGGGATATGAATTTACCTCTGATTACCGCTTTGGTTGCATCCCAAAAGGTTTGAAAGGATGTCTCGCCATTGTCATTTTCCTCTGTGAAATTATTAATTGTTTCTATGATTTCTTCTCTAATTAAATGATTTGGGAGTATCATATTGTTTAATTTTCAATTAGTTTTTTATTTGGTTTTCCATGTACCATTACTGATCATTATTTTTATTGCCTTGTGATCTGAAAAGGTTGCATTTATTATTTCTGCTTTTCTGCATTTGTGTGCCATGTTTCTGTGACCTAATGTATGGTCAACCTTTGTGAATGTGCCATGTGGTGCTGAGAAGGTGTATTCCTTTTTATCCCTATTTATTTATCTCCATATGTTTATTAATTCTAATTTTTCTAAGATTTCATTCACTTCTTTTACCTCTTTCTTATTTATTTTTTTATTTGATTTATTTAAATTTGATAATGATTGGTTTAAGTCTCCCACTAATATGGTTTTACTGTCTATTTCTTCCTTCAATTCTCCTAGTTTCTCCATTAAAAATTTGGGTGCTATATTATTTGGTGCATACATGCTGATAAGTGATATTTCCTCATTATCTAAAGTCCCTTTTAACACAATATAATTACCTTCCCTATCCCTTTTGATCAGGTCTATTTTTGCTTTGTCTTTATCAGATATCATGATTGCAACTCCTGCCTTCTTTCTGTCAGTTGAGGCCCAGAAGGTCTTACTCCATCCTTTGATTCTAACTTTGTGGGTGTCAACCCGCCTCATGTGTGTTTCTTGAAGACAATATATGGTAGGGTTTTGGATTCTAATCCATTCTGCTATTTGTCTACATTTTCTGGGTGAGTTCATCCCATTCACATTCAAAGTTATGACTGTCACTTGTGGACTCCCTGGCATTTTGATATCCTTCCCTAATTCTAACCTTTCTTCTTCAGCTCTAACTTTTTAATCCAGTGATTTACTTTAAATCAGTCCCCCTTGTCCCCTCCCTTGATATGTTTCCCTTTCTAGTCCCTCCCTTTTTGTTCCCTCCCCCTCCCCCCTCTTCTTCCCTCCCTTTTTTGTGTTCCCTCCCCCCTCCCCCCTTGGTTTTCCCTTCTCTCTTCCCTTGTTGGGTAAGATAGAATTCATGATCCCAATGGATCTGGATGTTCTTCCCTCTCAGAGTTGATTTCCTTGAGAGTAAGGTTTAAGTAAAAACTCTCTTCCTCTCCTTCTAATAGGAGTTTTCTTCCCCTCCCCTTCCCGTGTGAATCTTTGTGTGAGAAAGATTATTCTATTTGGTCTTTCTTTTCCCCCTATTTACACATTACATTTTCCCCACATGTTAGTATATATAGATTGACATAAATGTAGTCCTTATAGAAGAGAGTTTGGGTAAAAGAAAAAGATAACATTTTTCTCCTTTTCTCTTTCCTTCATATTTACCTTTTCAGGTATTCCATGCTCTTTGTTTTTCGATATCGAACTTTCCACAGAGCTCTGGTCTTTTCTTTGCAAAAACTTGGAAATCTTCTATTTTGTTGAATGCCCATACTTTCCCTTGGAAGTATTTAGTCAGTTTTGATGGGTAGCTGATTCTTGGTTGAAGACCCAGCTCTCTTGCCTTTCTGAAAATCATGTTCCATGCCTTATGATCATTCAGAGTGGAACTTGCAAGGTCTTGTGTGACCCTGATTGGCATTCCTTTATATCTAAATTGTCTTTTTCTGGCTTCTTGTAGGATTTTTTCTTTTGTTTAAAAGCTTTGGAATTTGGCAATTACACTCCTGGGAGTTGTCTTTTGTGGATTTAGTGTAGAGGGTGTTCTGTGAGCTCTGTCAGTGGCAGTATTGCCCCCTTGTTCTAGAATCTCTGGGCAATTTTCTTTGATTATATCTTGTATTATGATGTCGAGTTTGCTGTTTATTTCAGGCTTTTCTGGAAGTCCAATTATTCTTAAATTATCTCTTCTTCCTCTATTTTCCAAGTCTGTCACCTTGTCAGTGAGATATTTTATGTTCTCTTCTAATTTCTTGATCTTTTGGCTTTGCTTTATTGATTCTTGGTCTTTTACCTGCTCGTTGTCTTCCAGTTGCCTAATTCTGACCTTTAAAGCCTGGTTTTCCTTTTCAGTTTGATCAAACTGGTTTTGTAGATGCGTGAATTTCTTTTGCATTATTTCCCACTTTTCCTCCCACAAGGCTTCCATCTTTTTGATCCTTTCCGATTCAAATTCTTCATGGGTTTGTGGAGAGTTTCCATTTCCTTTGGAAGGTTTTGGAGCATTTGCTTGTGTTTCCTCTTCTATCTCCTCTGTATTTTGTATTTTTGCTCCATAAAATGTGTCCAAAGTCGCCCCCTTCTTCTTGTTTTTCTTGGAATTTGGGGACTTTTGTGCTTCTGTGGAGTTTGCCATCTCTATCTGAGTGGGGAGGACTAGCGTTTCTTATCTCTGTCTGGTGTTCAGAGGTTTTAGCCTTAGGCAGATTGTCTGTTCTATACAGTTGTTGTTCTGTCTTCCCAGGGAAGCCAGGAATTGTTGATGTTTCCGTGTTACTGCCCTCCTCAGTTCCCTCCCGATGCTTCTCTGTTGCCTTACTTCCACACTCTGAGCCTGGCTCGGCCCTTTCTGCGGGGTTTTTGTTTCTGTGCCTTAGCTGGCCAGGAGAGCCAGCACTCTGAGGGAGGAGGGGCCACAGCTTCCAGGAGCTCAGAGAGCTCCTGATAAGATTAACTATCTCTGGGTTGAACTGAGTATGCTTTGAGGGAGGGACCTTGAGACTTGGATGGAAGGATCCAGCCAGGGAGCTGCAGGCTCCCCTGTCTCTTTCTGTTTCCCTGCTGTCTGGGTGCCCCCACGACTGGGTCAGATTGTTTTCAGCATGTGGCCTTCAGAATAGCCGGCTCCTGAGGCCCTTTTGCCAGCCCTGAGGGTTACTATTGTTTCAGAGGACCCTGCTCTCTGAGGGGGGGGGGGGTGGCTTTCTGGAGCTCAGAGGGCTCTTGATAGGATTAACCTAGGACTGAGTATGCCCTGAGGCAGGGACCTTCAGTGAGACTCAGATGGAAGGATCTGGTCAGGGGGTTACAGGCTCCCCCATCTCTCTCTGTTTCGCTGCTGTCTGGGTGCCCCCTCGACTGGGTCAGGTTGTTTTCAGGAAGCGGCCTTCAGGATAACCGGCCCTGAGGCTCTGAGGTTCCCTCTGCTGCCTCGGACTCAGCGCTCTGGGTTGGGGGGATGGGTCCTGGGACCTTCCTTCTGCCTACCCCTTTGGTCCGAGTGATCTCGTGTTCTGGCTTTTGGGGGGGCCGTACCTTTTGATCCAGGTCCAGGTCCAGGAGGAGGATTCCCGGGGTCTATGCTGTTGTTTGTTTTGAATTTCGGTGCCTTAGGAGCATATAGTTTGATTTTGGTAGGGAAGGGTTTCCGAGATCTGAACTTTAGCTTTCTCTAAGCCGCCATCTTGACCGGAAGTCCTTCAGAAATGTTTAATTCTAATTCAAATTTTTTCAAACCTGTTCCCAAATTACTGAGAGAAGAAGATCCTATAGAGACGGATCCTTCTCAGATGTCTCAGGTGGGAAAACTCCTCTCTCATGTTGTGTACCTCCTGGGCAGCCCTCCCTCCCCTGCTCCTTCTCCCAACTCCCCTGCTTCCATCCCTTCTCCCATCCCACAACCAAATCCAGCCCCACGGAAACCTCATACTGCCTCAGTAAGCATGCAAATGACTCAAAAGAAACAGAGGTCACAGACTGAGTCCTATGGTTTTATTTTCCCCTTAAGGGAAGTGCCCACAATAGGACAAACTGGTGATGTGGTAAATTTAAGACAATATACTCCTTTCACACAACAGGAAATAAAAGAATTTAAAAAGAGGCATGCCTATTTTCAAAGACAAACCAATTGTTGTAATGAAAAATATGGCCTATATATTCTTCCAGTATGATCCTTCTCATAAGGATGTTGAAAAATTACTTCAGGTCTTTCTAACAGAATGTGAGAGAAATAACATCATCTCTCAGGTTAACAAAGCCCAAGGGCACAATGCAATACACTGGCCACCTCAAGATCCTCATATATAGTGCTCCTGCACAATACTTACAATTAAATAATGCTAGGGAAGCCATTCTCAAGGCAACGTGAGAAGGTGCTAAAAGACCAGATGTTTGGACAAAATTTGACCACCTTACACAATCTAATGATGAAACCCTCTCCCAATTTATGGAAAGGCTCACTGAGCTGGGAGGTTGGTACCTGGATCTGGACCTTTCTATCGAAAGGAATATCAGACAAATACGGTGCCAATTTATTAATAATTCTTGCAGGGTGGTCCAAGACTATTTTAAAACACATCATTCAAAATGGCTGGAGATGGATCTGGAAGAGTTAAGAAGGTCTGCTGTGTATGTCTCAAAAGGACACAGGAAAAAAAATGGCAGAAACAAATGACTTATTGGACATGATACAAAAGGACCTGAAAACTTTACATGATAAAATAGATACACAGGAAAGAGGGCATGCTACTCTACCAACACAACTTGCCCCTCTCCAAGAATCTAATGTTTTCAATCCTTGACCTGCCACTTCTGTGAGAAGAAGAGCCATGTAATGATGAATTGTAGAAATCTATTCCAGGCAATCAGGAATAATATCTACTGGAATAATAATAGGGACAATAATTTCAGGAATAACAACTATCAAAATAATAATAGGAATACTTTCAGGAATCATAATTTCAGGAATGATAATTCTGGGAACATAAATCAGGCAGATGACCCAAATCAAATGATACCACAACAATATATTTTAAGTGGAGCTTGTCCATGAACTGCTCAGGGTGCTAATGCCCCTCCACATGGGGCAGAAGGTGGTGCCCCATAAAACTCTATTGCTTTTGTTGTTTTGTTGTTATTAATCCTTTTCAGTTTTGACTCCCCTTAAACACAACAAAAGAAGAACCTGCCTACCCCTTTCCTTTATTTGTGCCATCCTATATTTGACTCTTCTTTTTATTTGTGCCTTTATGGAAGTCCATAACTGCTTGTATTTGAAAAACTTGTATTTTGTGAATTTTGAATATTTGGTATTTTCTTTGTACTTATATTACCTCACAGAAAAACTGTGTTAGTGACCTATATTAATGACCTGTATTAACTTGATTTTCATTTTGTACTCCTTTTGGTGAAAATTTTTGTATTTACTTCAATGTATTATTGGTTTTTATACCTCATTTGTACTCACATTGTGGACCATGGCTAAGTTAAGAGGAAATGCATCTAAGTTCTTGGGTAAGAACCTTTATATTCTACCCCTCCTTAAGTGACAATGATTGTAAGATATTTTTTGATTGTCACTGATTATAGGAGATATATATTTTTGAATTTTAGCACATTTCTTATAATTGCCTATGAAATTTAATTGTCCTAAGCATATGTCATCTATCTAAATTGAAAGATTCTAGATTATTACATTAGTATAGATTTATCATATCCATTAGTTCTAACTGTAACTGTCTGCCCAACAAGATCTTAGACTACTGAAACTACCATTAGTATTTACATATTATGGAACTTAGTACATATGTCTGATTTGAAGAAGTGGGAACAACAAGGAAAGAAGCACAGATATCTACATTGCCACAGAAGCACCTATTTAATGGTCCAAAAGAGCACACAGGGAAACCAATCTTGCTAGGATTGCTGAGACTTGTTGAAACTTCTATGCCAATTAAAAAAGGACTTGAACCTAGTGTGAGACTCGATGTTGCTGTACTTAACATATGTTGAGATGCAGGACTCCTTGGGCTATACTCCTTATAAAATTTATATCAAAAACCCAATAATTGGCTATTCTGGCTCCATATTTTTCCCTGAGAAGAAACAACAACAACAACAACAACAACAACAACAACAACAACAACAACAACAAAAGAAGAAGAAGAAATATATCAGACCAAGGAATAAAAATCTAGTCCCTTTTCCTAACTTTCTTGTGATTGACTGTGGTCCTGGTTGCTGAGTGGGTAAGTGCATGATGTTGGACATGTATTACTTTAATTGGGCATTATTCAAAGTCCTGTAGTAATTTTTTTATTTTGTCTTATTTAGAATTCTTCCATATAAAATTTAGGATTGGATGTTAGAAATTTTATGCAATAGTTATTTGGCTTTTGGGGCTTTTTTTTCTGATGAATTTAATTGGCAGTGATTCATATGCCTCATGCCTCAGACATGTTTCCTTGTGTGATTTCCATGTTTCTTTATATCCTCCTCAGGGGGAATGTGTTTTATTTCATATGAAAGAAAGTTTTAAGTTATTTTAGGGAAAGAAATTTGCTGTCTCCAAGAATCCAGATGAAGAGACCACATGGAGACTGCACACTACACCAGGAGATTCTGAGAGAAAACCCAAATGCACAAAATTGAACTTTGGGGGAAGGGGAGAGGTTAAAAAAATTCACTTGTTTTTTTAAAAATTGATTTGTTTGATAGATAAATAGATAGATTGATAGATAGGTAGGTAGGTAGGTAGATAGATAGATAGATAGTTGTGAAGAAAAGGACTGCCCCCTGATTTTTTTGTGTAAAAAGTTCTAAGTATTTAATTTTCTTTTGTTGTAAAAAATTGTTGTCATTTCCCCCCTTGCATTGATGTATATACCCTTTATTTTTATTGTGAATATAAATTTATTTATGTTTGTTTTGATCCATTGGGGAGGCTGGTCTCCAAAAGGATCACAGAGGGGTATGTGTGTTTTAAAATGGCTCTGGACCCTGGGAGATTATATCTCCTAGGACCCTACCCCAACTTCCTCAGACACATCCCACTTCCTTTGTTGGAGGTGTCTGAGAAAGTATAAAAGAAGAGAGAAGCAGGTTTGGGGGCCTTTTCTGCAGAAGCACCTTTTCTGAAGAAGAGCCTTTGGTCCCTGCATGGCTGCTGAAGATCAAATTTTCTTTAGCCTTTCCCAAAACTTTTTTTAATGGTCTAAATAAACCTATCTAGCTATCCCTAAAGTCTGGCTTGATTTAATTTAAATCCCTAGCATAATTATAGTCTATAAGAAAAGCCTGGTCAATTTCCCTGCCAGAGCAAGGAGGTACCCCTGACTACTTTCCTTTTCCTACCTTTCCCTCCTTTTCCCCATCCATACATTAAAATCTAATGTAGTTAAGAAGACAAAATTCTAGGATGCTAGGGATATGAAGATTAAAAAAAATCACAATCCTAACCTTGGGCCTTATGGATTAATCAGAGCATTACACAGAGCCTGTGTCAATGCACAAGTGAAAACAAGAATAAGGGATGCAAGTTGTTTTTGTTTTTGTTTTTCTGAAAAATGCATCCCCCACAAGTCTATGTGGAACATACCAGGTGTGGATGTCACCCCTGAGTTTTCACTGGGGTACATCATCACTTGATAAGTTCCACAAAGGTTTATGTCTCAAAAGAACATGTCTCCCCTATAATGTTTGAATGATCCAGGAACTTGGAAGAGTTCAAAAAGGTTCAAGGGATTGGAGAAGAAGGTATCTTGCCTAACTGTGTGGTGATGAAAAGAGAATCAGGAAAGAATTAATAGAAGTGACAAGGTAGTTAGGTAGCTCAGTGGGTAGAGAAACAGCCAGGCCTGTAGACAGAAGACCCTGGGGAATGCAGCACTTTCTAAGGAAAAGAGGCATTCTCTTCTCTGAGAAGAGAAATGGATAGGAGAGAGGGAAAGAAAACAAAGAGGAGAGGAGAAAAAAGGAAAGACAGATGGAGCTCACCTATCTTCTATTATCATATTAGAAATCTTTATTCTTATACTTATCCTTGGATATACTCTGTGGATAGGAAGAACAGCTATGGATATGTAACAGGAACAGATATGGAAGAACAGAGATATCTTTTTTGTTTGTTTTTAATAACCTTCTGTCTTAGAATCAATACAAAGTATTGGTTCCAAGGCAAAAATAAACAACAACAAAAAACTATAAGGACTAAGCAATTGGGATCAAGTGACTTGCCCAAGGACACACAGCTAGAATGTGTCTAAGGCCAAATTTGAACCCAGGACCTCCTTTCTCTAGGTCTGGTACTCTATCCATTGAGCTATCTAGCTGCCCTCAGCTGTGGAATTCTGAATCATCCAGAATGATCTAATAGGGTGTTTTTGTGTAAACAGCCTTTCTCCAAACCTCTTCTTTGAGTGGTCATTTTTAAGCTCATTTCCCTGGGCAGGGATTTCAATTCATTTTAACAAACAATTATTTAAGACTGACTTATACTAATTTTTGTGCTAGACTGGGCATACAAGGTTAGAAGAGATACAAATCTTGCTCTCAAAGACCTACAAGGAGGAGAAAGAGAATAAGTCTTTATCTAGCACCTACTATGTGCTAGCCATTGAACTCAGCTATTTTTCTTACAAATATGATCTTATTTGATTTTCACAGAAACCTGGAGAGGTAGGTACTATCATCCCCATTTTAGAGTTGGGGAAACTGAGGCAAGCAGAGGTTAAGCCTGGAAGTCACCCAGCTATAAGTATCTGAGACTAGGTTTGGACTCAAATCTTAAAATAAATGACAAGTGTGGCATTATGTCTTACTTTGCCCCAGGCAGGACAAGTGTTCCCTCTCCTTATTAATAGCAATAGAACTTGGGGCTTGAGGTAACTATGAGGGCTGCAACCTCTGTGTTAGTCACCAGAGGGTGCTCTGAGCTCAAGTTGCTCTAGCTCCCTTCCTCCACCCAGGGCACCTACAACACCTGGCTCCTACAAATTCTAAGGCCCTTTTCAGTCTCTGTCCACTTGTACCAACATGTCTTGCCTGGGTCCCTGCACTTCCCAACTTTCCCTTGAGTGCCCCCAGCCTGGGTTCATTCTAGTCTCACCTAAGAGTATGGAAACATTTTTGACAATAATCCACAATATATTCGTTTCATGTTGGCACCCATCCCACTGAGATTCTAATCTCCTTCCCAAATTTACCTGAACTAAAAGGATTATTCATTCATATGTGAATTAAAATGGACTCTTGACTACAGGGGGAAAAATGAAACTGCCAATGTTTGTAAACCTTGCCACTCTTTGTAAGGTCTGGAATCTCAAATTGCCCCCACCCGGTTTTCTGGACAGTTGTTGGCATCTGGGGGAGGGGATGCTTATTATACCTTATTAGGGAAATATGCCCCAGCATCTGCTTGCAGAGTCTCATGAGGAAAGGAGGAAATAATCTCACTGCCATCTGGCTACTGGTCAGCAAGTCAAGCTTGGCAAGAGTTCTCTCTCCCTCCTTTAAAATGTCCTCCTCCTCCAAGTGCCACATTACAATGACCTTAGGCAACTTCTTTTTTATGATCAGTGACCCAGTCAAGTCAACTCCACCCTTCCTGCTTTTCTCCCACACCTGGAGATGGCAGGAAAATACAGACAGACAAAAGTAACCAATATATACTACGATACAAGGGGAAATGTAAGAAGGAGGGATGTGAGTAAAGTGTTAGAAGAAATGTAAATAGAGAGAAGTCACCGTCACCTGAGAAAGTTAAGGAAAGCTTCATTGAGAAGAAGGCACCTGGTGTGGGCTTTAAAGGAAGGGCAAGTCTTGAGCAGACAGAGATGGAGAGCTCAGAAATGGCCCCCTCCAAGCTTGGGAATATCATGAGCAAAGGCAGAGAGACGAGTGAAAACAGGATAAAAATAGGCGAGAGCAAGTGGTTGGATTCCATTGAAACACAGAGTTGGTGAATGGGACAGACCAGGCTGTTTTTTTATGTTGAAGTCAGATTTGGAGGACCTTATTCGTGGGCAATAAAATCCACTAAAGTTTGTTGCTTTCTTTTTTCAGCAAAGGAATGGAATAACCAAATCAGTCCGTTAGGAAGATTATTTTGACAGTGGTGTGAAGGATAGATAGGAGGAAAAATCATGAAAGCAGGAAGACCCATAGGAAGGCTACTTAGTTTAGGGTACTCTGAACGTGATATAAGGAAGATAATGCAGTATATGAGAAAGAATGCTGGCTCTAGAGTCAGGGGAGCTGGTTTCTAATCCTACCTATGATGCTTACAATTGTGAGTCCTAGCAAATCTCACTAAACCTGCGTAGGGTCTTAGTTTCCTTATCTGTAAGATTGGATTAAATGCCCTCTGAGATCCTTTCTCGCTCTAAATCTATAACCCTAACACTGTATTCCTGCAAAGATTATCTTCCTCCTCTCCTCCCCTCCCCACTCCGCCCCAAAGCCCTTCGGAGCTGTCACAACTAAGGGATGTTGGTGTTTAATATCATACATATACATAGACATACTACAATCTTAAATCAAGCACTTTCTTCTTCAATCCACTTGTCTGTTTGGTGGAGAAGGGGGAAGGGGGCTAGAGAGCGAGTCACTGATAAGCAAGGAGAAAGGGGCTGGGTACACTCTAAATATATTTATTTCTTTAGTCCAAGCCCAGAGTCACTTGTAAAGACTTCAGAATCGCGTCTTTGGATCCCTCCGTCGCTGCTGGTGGCAAACACTCCCAATGTTTCAATGGGGAGGCGAAACTCAGAGTTATGGCCCCAGGAATTTTTCCTGCTGTCAGGAATGGAAGTTTTTAAAAGGTGGAAAATAACCAAAAGGCGGGATGCACTGAAATCCTATGTTATGTAAGCAGATGTGAGAGCGCTGTAGCTGCTTTAGAGAGGAGATTCCATTCTCTGTGAACAAATCTCCCCTGATCCTCCCACAGACTTTTCTGGCTTATCCTAATACTACAGAATACCTTAAGCATAGCCCATGGATATTTGGAAGTCCTAGGGTATACGCCATAGGACCTAGATTAGGATATTTCTGTCGTCAAATACATTTTATAAAGAGTGATCTGGATTTAGCAACCTCAGTGAGAGGTGGGTAGCTCTGGTGTTTGGGGCGGGGGGGGGGGGGGGGGGGCGGCATGCGGGGAGGGGTTGGTCTCTGGTTTGCTCAAGGTAACTAGCAGTCAGCACAATATATTCCCAGTACCCCTGGGCTCTGCTGAAATCGAATGTGCTTGCTGCTCTAAATGACTATTCCCTTCCCTTTAAATTTCCTCCTGATCTTCATTCTCTTTATTTCCCTTCACACTTGTTTATGACAGGTTTTTAAATTAAAAGGCATTGGCTGTCCTCTCCCCCATCCACCGCACCACCGCCGCCGCCCCCGCCAAGCCCCACAGTAGTAAGGATTCCAGTAGTCTTAGTGTTTTGTTCACACAAAGAAGAACTTAATGCTAACGTTAAATAAATCAAATCCCTCCCACCAGCCCACTTCTTAGCTACTGACTTTGTCTGGCTCTTTTCTCTCCATCCCTTCAGATATATCTGCTTCTCCATTTCTCTGCCTTCACATCTCTTTTTTTTCCTCTCCCTATTTCTATCCCCTTCTTTGCTTTTCTCCTCTTTCTCCTCCACCACCCCCACCCCGCCTTTTCCTGCCTCTCCCTCCTCTCCCTCTCCACCTCGGGCTCCTTCTCCCTCCCCAGAGAATAGAGTGGCCAGTTTCTTTGCAGAGCTGCCCGCCTGCCTGCCTGCCCGCCTGCCTGCCTGCCTCCCTGCCTCCCTGCCTGCCTGCCTGCCTGCCTGCTTTCTCCCTGCCCACCTACTATGAGAAGCAGCTCCTCCCACCTGCCCATAAAAGCCAAGAGCTTGTTACCAGCAGCTGATCAGAGAGCATTTTCCCAGTCCTCTTCCTTTGGGAGCCACTGTTCTTCTCTCCTTGGACCTTAAAGACTCCAGGTAAGACAATACTCTTCAGGCATCTGACCCAGCAGGACATCGCAGACTCCAAGGAGTAAGTAGCCTTTGTGTGACATCGCTTAAGGTTTTGCTCGAGGTGTTGGTGCGAGTTTGTGCCATGCCTGCCTGAGATCAGCTGCTCTTTAACTAGCATCTGGTTTGAAAACAAACTCCTGTTTGAACAGTGAAGTTTAAAAAAAAAAAAAGCATCTTGTGGAGAAACAGCAGCATAGATAGTGAAAAAAACATTTTCTTTTTTTAATTTATCCTCCCCCCTCCCCAGACTTTTGGGTCAGTTAAGGGTGTTTTGCTTACTTTTCATTGTAAGTATGATGCATATCAACAGGGGGAATGGAGTAAAACCTCGTCACGTTGTCAAATGTGTTATTCAAAAAGATCACAATTACCTTCCTAAAATAGCACACTCAAAGATCCTGTTAACGATTTTGTGATGTTTTTCCAAACCCCCAAGATTGCTTCTGTAAGTTCTCTAAAAGAAAAAGAAAAAAAAATCTTTCCAGGTTTCAGTGCTTGGAAAAAATTATGTGAACTGCTGCCCTTTGCAGGACAGCAATCAGGTGGCTGGTAGATAGGAAAGGATGAACATCAATGAACAGGAAGAGGCAAAATGTGCTGTTTTAAAACTAATAAAAGGTGAAGCCAGTGTTTAAATAAAGACAGCCTCTGAAGAACTCTATGAATTAATATACATACACTTCCCCATAGAGTATTTTTAAGTGGTCCCTAATAAAAGAAAAATATAGAGGGACACATCATCATGATACTAAATAGAGAGGAGTAAAGGACTAAACTTGGGCTTTTCATCAGTAAACTTCCTCTACCAAAGCAAATTAGCACTTTCTGTGCAACCTATAATCTTAGAGAGCATTCAGAGGCTAAGTGACTTCTCTAGGGTCACACAGCCAAAATGTGTCAGAGGTCTTCCTCACTTTAAGGACTGACTGTTATGTTAATTCTATATACAGGAACGTTATGGGGAGGAACAGAAGAGTAAAGATTTGAAAGACCTGGGTTCAAGTGCTCCCCAGGGGGTCATATAAACTCTAATTGTCTACACAATTCTCTAAAACTTGAAAATGAAACAAATTCATCCTGCATTTGTTGAGGGAGTCCCTCACCAGGAGCTCACTCTAGCAGTATAATCTCAGGTCCAGTAATTATAACCATCCTTGGAGGTTTCCTCTGTATCTCTCTGCCTGTCCTCCCTTTCCTTATCACTTATATAGCTTGTGGAACTAAGAACTTGTCTGGTTGGGACCTGTTTCTCATCAACTGTCCATCTATTGAAATCCCATGACCCCTCTAAAAGATGCTAAAATATCAGCCCTAACTCTGCAGTATCTTCCTAATATCTAAGTACCAAAGTTGTAGAATCCACAATTTCAAAAGAGAAAAAGATACTCTTTATTGGCTCAGTACCTATTTTCTGCCCCCAAGTTCCAAATCCAAGGCAGCGTGTTCTGGGTACAATGTATTACATCTCTCTCATGTGGCAGAGGAAACCTCTTCACATGTTTGGATTGTGTAAGAGACCTCTTAAAAAGGAAACCCAAGGCTGCCTTTCAGGAAACCAAACCACTCTATTAGTCAGGGTCCTATAAGTGGGAAAGGAAAATGTTTCACTTTTCATGTTATTTTGATTATTTCCTTCCCCTTCCTGTCCTCCTCCCAAAAGAAAATGATCACACAACAAAGCTGTCTAAAATTCTTCACTTTTTTTTAAAGGATCATCATTAAATGCTGACATTTGATGGCACTTCATATTATTGTTTCATGTGTTTTTTTAAATATATTTTTAAAGAAAATCATTAAGAAATTTCAGAGAAAAATCCAGTAATGATCCAAATGGAGGGGGAGTGGGGAAGCTATCTACCCTACAGGTTCTATGTCCTGTAAAACTTTATTCCAGTATGGTAAGAGCGATTTTTAAAAATAACATGAAATTCCTGGTTGGCCAAAAAACTTGTGACCTGAATGCATGGATACCTTTTATGTCTTGTCACTAAATACAGGCTGCTCTTTTTATGTCTGCTTTAAGTGAGTAATTGTGTAAAGCATAAGAAATGTGTGGTATGTTCAAGCCAATTCTTGTTTAAGATCATGATTTAATTTTGTTCAGTTCAGCATCATTGCTTGTGTGATAATGAACCTTTCAGGACAGCATGTCCTTTGAAGAAAAGTTATCTTTTCTGAGAAAATATTTTCCCAAATTGGAAACAGAACTCTCATAACATACCTTCATTCAGAGGCAAAAAGAAGGTCTTGGCTGATCACTGTTCTTTCTGATCATTCATTCTCTTCTCTTTGAACTGATGGATGTGCCTTGGCATTTAATGCCCATTTAAATCAGTTAATATAATAAGTTAATCAAGCTTTCATTCATTAATTCAGCACTGCCCTGGTATGAGCTACTTTTTTTAAGCCAATGAATTATGAGAGACAATCTGAGTGTTCACAGCCTCACTTTCTTAGTGTGTTCGTTTGTCGTTTTTTTCAGGTCAAATTTGTCTATTAGTTCCTAAGGCCTTTTGTATAAGATAACTCTTCCAACTTTAAGGAAGAGAAAAGCGTCTCATTAAGAAGAAAGACGTGAAATAGTAGATAGAGTGCTAGTACTTCTGTTGGTCCTCACACATACCTAAAGAATAGGCACTCAATAAATCCTCATTGAAACAAATGTTTTTGGAATTGACTAAAGGACATATCCACCCTACCACTATCAACCCATCTTGTTAAAACCTTGCAATGATTCCATGTCTATGAGCTAGGCTTCCCTATCATATCACCATGATTACTGCCCCTTGGAAGCTGACAGCAACTCACCATGGCAGGTGATTTTGAGTTAAGTTCTACTTTGAGGCAAAGAATATATGAGTCTCTAAATCTCACTGCACTCCCCTTCCACCATGTTCCCCAACATCCCATTCCCATTAGAGATATAACATGAGTAAAGTGTTTTGACTACTTTCCAGAATCAGTTGTACCAAATACTGAGGCACTGAACCAGAGATTATGCTAGAGGACAAAGATTCAAGGCAGGAAAAAAAGGGAATTTTAGCATAGAAGTCACCTACTTGAGTTAAAATGTCACAGCATCTGGTAGCAAGAGCAAATCTTTACTACAGTCCTTTAAGTGGGAGAATATCAAGTGATAAACAAGAAGGGAGGATATGAAGTACATTTCTTCTTTTGTCAGTTATCCCCATGGTTCTACCAGCCGATGACTTGAGATCCCTCTTGTCCTTCATCTCCTGGTCTAACAGAATACTACAACTATTCTTGTTGACCAAAGGTTAGTGGAGGATGTGGATATTTCAGTTAATTGACAAGCATCCCATTAAGAGGAAAGACCTGAAATAGTAGACAGAGTGTTGGATTTGGGGTCAAGAAGACACAGGGTTGAAATCTAGGAGTATGCTAGTAAATGTTTAACAACTGTGTTTTCCAGGGAGAAAATGAATGAGTAGACATTTTAAAGCTTAATCTATATTAATACTTTCTTATGTTTTGACAACCAATAATTGATTTGTAGCAGCTGCTAATTCTGAAACATAAATGCCCACACGAGACTTGCAGCAAATTGCTTTGACTCCCCTTGTCAAATCTAACCTCTACCATTTATTGTAATAACTGTTAATAAATGTTTATTGATTGATTAATATTGACTGATGGAAGGCTGGACAATCAATCTGACACCTTTGAACTTCATCTTCCTCATATGTAAAATGAGGGGCTTGTATTAGATGACTTCTAAGGTATCTTTCAACTCTAAAAATATTATTTCTAAGGGTCTACTCTGTGATTAATGTTGGGGACAACAGACAAAAGCAAATCCATCTCTGTCTTCTAGGATCTTATTTCCTATTGGGGGATGTACACAAATATACATACTTAAATATTTATAATTTTAAATAATTATAATTTAAATTCAAATATGTATATATATATATATATATACATATACATATACACACACAAAACAAATACAAATTAGTTGGGTGGGATGGCTGAGGAAAATGGGCTAGCAAGAGGGAGGATTAGGGAAGAGGAAGTGTTCAAGCCCAGTCTTGAAGGAAAGCAGGGGTATTAAACAGCAGAGTAAGAGAGAACATTCTAAAGAGGAAAATACTGACGTGGCTTGTTAAAGCTTTCAGCCCTTGCACACAAGCACTTGATAAATCTTCATTGAAACAAATGCTTGTTGAATTGACTGAAGATCATATCCACCCTACCACCATCTACATGTCTTATTTATTTGTTGTTCAGTCATATCCAAGTCTTTGTGACACTATTTTATATTTGCTTGGCAAAGGTCCTGGGGTGGTTTGCCTTTCTTACTCCAGCTCTTTTCACAGATCAGAAACTGACGCAAATGAGGCTAAGTGACTTATTCAGGATCACACAGTTCACTAGTGTCAGAGGATGGATTTGAACTCGTGAAAATGAGTCTTCTTGATTCCAAGTTTGGTGATACTGCACCCCCTAGCTGCCCATCCTGTTAATATTTTGTAGTGATCCCATGATCATGAGATATCACCATGTGGGATCAGGGACAGTCAAGCTTTCTTCAGAATTATACTCATCCTGGCACATGATCCAGAAGATTTTGTCATTTATCATTTAAGACACCCGTGCCACATTTGAACTAGAAACTTGCAGAAGCTTTTTCTTCCGGGTTGGTTGCTTAGAGCTAATGAGAGAACTACATCACCATACCTTGACTTGAGTTGATCTCTGGCAAGATTCCTTGTTATCTTACAGGTTTCAGAACCCCTCGTCTTTCTTTAGCCACCAGGGTCCAGCACGAATGTCTACCACACTGACTATCAGACTCCACAGCTTTTCTACACCTCTGACCCCAAAAGACCCTGGTGTCTTTCAGAACCGTTCTATAACACCCTTCCAGTCTGCTTTCCTGGCTCCTCACTGTCCCCAGTCCTCCACAGACATAGGCACATGCTAGTTCAGAAACTGAACTTGAGACTCCGGTGCAGACTTTCCACAGCTGTCCTACTCTATCAGTGGGGAAAGGAGGCAGAGGGAGGGAAAAGCTTGTCAAGGCAAGGGACCAATTCCCTCAGGAATTTTGAGCCTCTTCCACAATTAATGCTGTGTAAACTGGGGCCCTCACTAAACCTAAGCTTCTAAGAATTACTGGACTACCTCTCACAAAATACTGAGTAAATAAGAAAAAGGAGACTCGCCAGAATATGCCAGTACTCTCTCTTCTTTTTTTTTTTCCTACTTACCTTCCGTCTTAAAATCAATACTGGGTATTGGTTCCAAGGCAGAAGACTGGCAAGGGCTAGGCAATAGGGGTTAAGTGACTTGCCCAGGGTCACACAGCTGGGAAATGTCTGAGGCCAGATTTGAACCTTCCATTGAGCCATCTAGCTGCCTCTAACACTATCTTTTCTAGAGAGCCAAGAGTGAGCAGTATGGAAAGAAAGCCATTTATAAATTTCTGCATCATCAGAGAGATACCAATATTCTAAACAGTCTCCATGTTCAGAAATGCTGGTAACTCCAAAAAGAGTTAAGAAAAATGGACCTCCATCTTTTCATTGCAAAAAAAAGTGGGGTTTGAAAGTAGCCTCTCTGGAAGCTAATTATTGCCTGTATCAGCCATGGTAAATAGGATGGTTAGTTTTACTTATCTGCTTTTCTTCTTTCCTCTTTTTACCATAAGGGAAAAGAGGAGAAGGGGGGAAATGGGGAAGAGTTTTTATCACTTAGTCATTTTTCAGTCCTGTCCAATTCTTTGTGATCCCTTTGGAGGTTTTCTTAGCAGAGATATAGGAATGGTTTGTCATTTCCTTTTTTAGCTCATTTTTCAGATGAGGAACTGAGTTAAACAGAGTTGAGTGACTTGCCCAGGATCACACAGCTAGTAACTGTCTGAGGTCAAGCTTGAACTCAAGAAGAGGAGTCTTCCTGACACTAAGCCAGGTGCTTACCCACTGTCCCACCTAGCTGCCCTTGACACAGAAGAGACTTCTATATAAAAAACAAAAGACTTCATTAAAATTTTGTAAGAGAAATTCTAGGAGCTGATTAAAGCAAGTAGTGCCTTAACCTTTTCCAGCAAGCCGGTTGATTGGGGGGGGGGGGGAGAAAGAAGAAACAGGGAGGCAAAGAAGCAATCACAGAACAGAGAATATAACTGTGGAATATCTGTAAGGTCAGAATCTCTTGAGGTCATGCTGTAATGAAAAATCCACAAGGCAATTTGAAACTACAGTGGTTGAAGTGGTTGAAGAGAATCTAGAAAAAATTAGCCAAGGAATGAAATCATAAAGGCAATGGCCAGAAAAGACCCTGCAGGTTCATTGAATCATACCTCCTGATTCAGCACAGGAACAATTGTAACTAACAATCACTTTAGCTGATTGTCTCAGTCTTTAAACTGTCCAGTGAATGAAACTATAATCTGCCTACGCAAACCCTCCTGGAATTTCACAAGTCCTAGCCTTAAGCTTCTACTGTTGTTATTAAAGTCCATCGCTTTTAACCTTTTTCAGAAAATTCTTTACCATATCAATGTAACTCTTCTGTACTTGTGGATTATTAGAAATATATCCCCAAAGCTATCACCCCAGTTTCTTTGCTTTAAGTCTGAAGAAGCCAAATTCTCTTCATTTCTCCTCATAAATCATAATTTCATTCATTATTCTTCTCCTAGGCAGATTCCACACTTTCAAATACCCTATCAAATAAAAATTTACTTTGTTTTCCCTTTTTTTCCAAGTGTTATTTTAGATAGCTAAGAAAAAAGACAACTTTTAAGTACTTTGTAAACTTAAAATACTCTATAAATGTGTTCTTACTATTATTATTTAAAATGTCTAGAGGGTAGCTGGGCGGCCCAGTAGATTGAGAGCCAGGCCTAGAGAAGGAAAGTCCTAGATTCAAATTTGGCCACAGACACTTCCTAGCTGTGTGACCCTGGGCAAGTCACTTAACCAAATTTGCCTCCTTTTCCTCATCTATAAATTGAACTGGAGAAGAAACAGTAAACCATTCCATTATCTTTGCCAAGAAAACCCCAAAGGAGTCACAAAGGTTCAAACATGACTGAAAAATGACTGAACAACTCAATGATATTCCTTAAAAAGAATTATCCCTAGTTCCTCAATTACCAGTCCCTTCTGTAGTTCCACAATGGTGGACTACGCTTCACTGTGTGCCTTAATACTGTACACAAAGGATCTCTGGACCTTGCTATCTGTTCCACTGCTACACTCTAAGGATCTGCGGGACTCTCCATCTGCCCTGCAGCTAGACTTTCTTATTTGTATTGTCTCCATTAATTAGAACAGATGCTTCTTGAGAGCAGGATCTTATTACTTTTTCTATTTGTACCCCCAGAACTTGCATGTACTTGGCATATAGTGAGTGCTTGATAAGTAGTTTATTCCTTCAACTATGTGTTTCCAGTTCATTTCCAATTGATTAATTGTACTGTGTAAACCTCAGAATCTAATGCCCTATTCGGAATTCTATGAATGTCCAATAAGTTTTTCAAGATTATAAAGAGTGTTAATCATAATCAACTATTACTATTATTATTATATATTTATTATAAGTATTCCCACCTTACTGATAAGGAAATTTAGACTCAAAAATTAAGTTATTTGCACACAAATAACTAGTAAGTCTATTTCTGAGCTTGAGTCTAACAGGAAATGAGAGTCACAGTGGATAGAGCAAAGGGCTTGGAGTCAAGAAGATCTGAGTTCAAATCCAGACTCAGATACTTCCTTGCTACATGACTTGGGACAAGTCATTTAACCTTTTTTTTTTTTAACTCTTTTCTAAGATAGAAGAGCCATAACATCCGGACAATGGGAGTTAAGTGTTTTGCCCTGAGTCATACAGCTAGAAAGGGGGTCAGATTTAAATCTAGTTCTTCCCCATTCTAAACTTGACATTCTATTGACTGTGCTATCTAGCTGCCCCCAAGTCACTTATTCTTTTCCTGCCTCAGTCTCCTCACTGTTAAATGGACATAATAATAGAACCTACCTTCCAGGGTTGTTTTGAGGATCAAATGAAATAATATTTGTAAAGTGCTTAGCACAGGATCAGATGCAGAGTAAATGCTTAATAAATACTTCTTAAAATTTTTAGAGATGCAGAAATATCCAATTTGTTATGCTGCTCTCCATCCAAAGCCAAATTGACATTATCTGCAATATTTTCCATCAACCTTCCCACATGCACCTATAACCCTGAGCATATAATACCAGAAAAAGGATAAATCCTGTCATTTCAATACTTAGTATTATTAATAACTAACATTTATATAACTCTTGCCCATGTGTCAGACCCAATGCCGTGTTTTACACTTATGATGTCATTTGATCCTCACAACAAATCTGGAAGATAGATGCTATTACTATCCTCATTTTATAGTGGAGGAAACTGAGGTAAATGGAGGTTATGTCTCTCCCTGTCTGATACTGGATTTGAACTCAGGTCTTCCTGACTCTAGTCTTGGTACTCTATCCACTGTGCCACAAAACTGCCCATTTAAGAATTATTTTAAAATATTATATTTATAGAAAGTTAGATTCCTTTTGAGCTTATATCTTATTCAGTTTGTTCATAATATCGAGTCATAAAAATTGGCATATCTTGAATAATAAATGCATGTTTATAATATATAATTTTATAATATATTATATTAAGAAACATAGACATAAATTTCTTATATGTAAGAAACTTTAGGGGCAGATGGTAGCACAGTAGATAGAGCACCAAGTCTGGAGTTGAGAGGACCTGGGTTCAAATCTGTCCTCAGGTACTTCCTAGTTGTGTGACTCTGGGCAACTCACAACCCCCTTTGCTTTATCTTTACTTCTCTTCTAATTCTAAGACAGAATGCAAGGATTAAAAAAAAAGAAGAATGAAACTTTATCCGCAGAAAATCATAAATGTAAAGAATAGATTATGGTCTCCATCCAGGACAAAATCATCTAATAAAGTCAGCAGGTTATTAGAGCAGATGTTTGTTTGATTTTGCTCCCTCTAAAACAAACCCTTTGGTTCTTTGTACTTTTAAGAATAAGGCATGATCACACTGGTGCGTGTAGAATTTTGTAGAGCGTACTCCATGTATGATCATCAATCTGAAAAATGACTTCTTTTGACTTTCCTTTAAAAAAAAAATGTTCCTAAGTAGAGACCTTGGAACTGCCTCTCACAGGCTCTTTATTGCTGTATTTACATCATGGACTCTTTCAAGCAGAGCCATCGGTTGACATGCTGAGATTAGAGACAAACTCGCAATTACTCACAGTCAGATCCATAAAGTCGTCAGGCTATTCTCAAATCTCCAAACCAGGCTAGAGGAAAAGTTTGATGAATGGGCTTGGGCATGGGCGTGGACTCCAGCCTTCCACGAGATGGAAAGTGTTTCCAGCCCGCCGGGTAGTCTCTCAAGCCCTCTCTGCTGCCGACACTCAGCAGCTGTACTCTCCCAGGGTCCAGCCAACGAGCTCCATTATCCATGGCGCACGTACACAGGGAGAAGACGTGGACTCTACGAGACCACCACACTTCATAAGGGCTGATCCACAACTTTGCTGAGTTCAGCAGGATAAATACTCCTCAGGAGTGTTAGGGAGGAGTATTTACACGGACACAGCTGCGGAATATTTTGCTGGCTTTGAGACTCCGTTAATTTCATAGAACTGTCTATCTGGGCAACTAGTGTACACTGGGGATAGAGCAGGGGTCAGGAATCTTCCTGGGTTCAAATCTGGCCTCAGACACTAACTAGCTGTGTGATCCTGGGCAAATCATTTAGCCCTGTTTGCCTCAGTTTCCTCACCTGTAAAATGAACTAGAGAAGGAAATGGCAAACTCCTTTATTATCTTTGCCAAGAAAACACCCAAGAAGAGTTGGATACAACTGAAAAAAAAAAAAGATTGAACTAGCTATCTGTCAGAGTACAATTTACAAGGGTGTAGGGGGTACAGGTCTAGTGCTCCTGGGTTCAAGCCCTTTCTCTGACATATAATGAAACTTTGTAACCCTTTTATGTGTATATGTAATGCAAATATATGCATTACATTGTCTCCTTATTAAAAGGATAAAGGATTATATATATAAAATATTTTTGTGAAATGATGTCTTCTCTAGTAAGGGAAGAAAAGAGAGAGTTGCCTGGGTATTTTAATGTAACAAGCAAATAAATAAACTTATATTTTAAAAAAGTACTCTTGGGATATCTTGGCATAGATGAGTGAGGTTGGCCTCTTTTTAGAAGGTATAACATTAGCTAAAGTCAAAGAATGTAGGAAGTAAAAGGGAGAAATATATGGATGGGGCCGAGGATTTAAGAAACATTTTTGGGGGAAGACCAGGCTATGGTCTAGGACATCTCATTCTAGGAAATGTTTAATCTGGATCCACATTTTGGGTCCCACGATCAGAGGAAAGATTATCACCTTGTTAGCAATTTAGCAGGCATTTCAGGCATTTTATCCAGATTTTGGATCTTCCATCATTCAACCTCTTTTCTAGTTTTCTCTTCTAGTTGAAAGACTGTCCCTCTGCCCTCCACATCACTTCAAAAGTTCCTAACTGATGGAGCAAAGGGAGAAGCTCAAAATATAAAGTCTTATGATTTCCAGGGCATATCTTTGCTTTGAATTTATCTTGAGAAAAATTGATGTAACGTTTCCTCTGATTTGGGAACTATGTAATATACTAAAGTAGCACTTCACACAGTTGCTTTTCTTAAAGAAAAAAAAAAATCCTCATATAAGACTCTCTGAATAAATCTCCCGAATTTCAATAGAGCCAAAATGTCAGTTTTTTAAAGCATTGATTTTTTTCTTTTTAAAGAAAACCAAAATAATCTTAGAAAATGTTCTTTCCAAAATCATGACAAAGCCAAGATTGAATCTAAAGGCTCAATTCAGGAATAAACAACCTCTGGCCGCTGAGTCAGCTAGTGAAGAGTCTCTAAAGGGCTGATTTGCCAGCCCAGAAAGAGAACCACAGTGCCCTTTCATGACTTGACTTCCTCCCATCTCCCTCTGTACCCATTAGAAGTTGATATAAGGAGAAGAGGAGGCAGAAGTAAAGTCACCATTTTTTCCCCTCAGAAGATAGCCTTGCAAAACCTGTTCCTCAGCATCCGTGGCCACTCGAGGGAATTTACAATAGTCTAGCCCTAGACTGGAGTGAATTGTCTTTTGTATCAGACATTTCCACTGCACAGCTGAGTGTGGACGGCTTGTTAAGACTTGAGACACTTGCATAATTTGGAACACTTTAAGGGAACGGACGTGAATCATGTCAACAGAAGAGCAGTTTCCCTGGCACTCTGAAGAAGGGCAACTGCCTTTGCCAATTATCAGCCTTCCCACTAGAAGGCAGCTATCAACTCTTTCTGGCTACGATTGCTGTTCAGTCATTCTAGGCATGTCCGACTCTGTGTGACCCTATTTGAGGTTTTCTTGGCAAAAGTACTGGAGTGGTTTGCCATTTCCTTCTCCAGCTCATTTGACAGATGAGGAAACTGAGGCAAATGGGTTTAAGTGACTTGCCCTGAGCTACACAGCTAGTAAGTATCTGAGGTCAGACTTGAACTCGGGTCTCCGTCACTCTAGGCCTGGCAGTCTATCTACTCTACCTGGTTATTACTCATGATAATATATCTATGTCTCAATTGGTACAAATGATAAACCTCTTGAAGTGGTCACATGTATTCAGATTTGCACTTTTTAATAGTTGCAATTTTGTAGAATATGGTCATGAATTCCAGCCCAATAGAAACTATGTCATGTGAATTCAAAAAGGCAACTACTTCAGGGGAATTCATTATTCACACAAAACAAGACCTGGATATAATTAGTGTTATAATTAAAATAGTTGTCTGACATAAACTGTGGCAGTTAAAAGAGTTGGGGTCATAAATTGTAGTGAGTAAAATAGTGGAAGACATAAATTATAGTAGATATAAGAGTGGGTGAGTAAAATTGTGACCACAGAAAATATGTTTTCACTACAGTGTTTTGGTTTTAAATCAAATATAAGGTGGTCGCCAGGGAAATATTCCCAATTATGAATATACCCAAGTCAACTGGGTTTTATAGAGATTTTAATTAATAATACAATGAGGAATTAAAGAAAGAGAGAAAGAGAGAAAAAGGAAATAAGTATGAAGGGCCTTAAGCCAACATGGCCTAGACCTGAGTCTTAAGAGAGAGAGATCAGTCAGTCAGTCTTTTATCACTCACCACAAGGTCTGTCTAAGCAAGGATTCTAGTGACAGAGTCTCCTCAGAGAGAGTTCCAGCCAGAGTCCTCCTCAAAGAGCCTTCCAGCCAGAAACTGTTTCAAAGGGCCTCTCTCCAGAGCCTCCAGAGGGACAGAGTCCCCTCAGAGGAGCTCCAGCGAGACCTCCTTAGAGATTGTCCTCCAAGAGCTTCCCTTCTCCAGAGCCTCTCTCAAGATCTTCCTCAAAAGGATTGTTCTCAAGCGATCTTCCCAAAGGCTTCCAAAAGGATTTTCATCAGAGAGATCCTTCCAAAAGGATTCGTCCAAAAGAATTGTTTTTCAAGAGATTCTGCTTTTTCTTATATAGGGGGTTTTCTCCTATGTCATCTCCCCTAAGTCCTTACATCTACCAATCACAGTAGACGTTTTCCAAAGGACAGCCCATTCTAAAAACACTGCTGGGTCGACTAATCCCTTTAGTATGTTTGAACCAGAAAAAACTTCTGAATAAGTTTTCACCTCTTTGCTCCTGGCAAGTTTACAAGTTGCCTGACCTTTAATAGGTACTTAGCACCCCATTGTATTACTTCTAAAAATAGGCATGGCTTAAAGAACTTTTTGCCTCAGTATACATGGGCCCAAGTACCCTCATTGTTTAGCAAGGAGTTTTTTCCCCCAAAGCAGTCCCAAGTATGGGTAGAGTAGAGGTCCTCCCATTTCTGATCCAAGTAGAGTTCTCACATCCAAATGTGGAATGTTCCCAGTAGGGAGTTGTTCCAATTGAGAATTCCCCGATGGGGAAATTTTTAACATTCGCAAGTCTGAGAAATTTCAAGATTTACATTAGGAAATTTTGTTTAGGTTGAGAGAGAGTAGTCCTGGGAGTCTCCTGGTCCACAAAACTTTCAAGGGCCTAATTCAGGTGCATCTAGGTCAGTAGTAGAGAGAACACTCCACTTGGGGTCAGGAAGACTTGAGTTTGAATCCTGACCCTCACAGTCCTTACATGACCTTAGGCAAATCTTTTAAACCCTCTCACTCAGGAAATAGGGAACAAAGAATGACTTAAATTGTGCCTTACCAAGTGTTTTGAGCACTTTGCACACTGGTAAACAATGTAAGGAGTTAATATTGCTTCAGCAATATTAGAAAAATCATACTTGGAGACATGGAAGTAACTCATTGAATGTATATAGAAAGAGATAAGAATAAATGGTATTTCTCTCTGCTTTAAGTAGGGTGCTCTAAAAATAGTCAGGGGTCACAATTTAATCTTCACAATCAGGGGAGAGTTAATTAATTTCATTGTTATAATCAGGGGAGAGTTAAATTTAATCTTCATGTCTTCTACAAGCAAACCTAATGATTACATTAGTGCTTCTCATCCTATGGGTCAAGCATTCTTTTGTTGAATGGGATCCATAAATTCATAAATGAATCCAGGAATAAACTAACATATCTTCTGTACCCTAAATAAATAGCATTCCATTGGGTGTAGATGGCCATCTAATGTAGTATAGACTATCATCAACGTGTAGACTAATGACAGTGTAGCCTGGCATCATCGAAACATGAAAATATGGCAGTAGTGAATTCATAGCAGCTTTCAGTTACACATTCTCTCAAATCAGCAGTGGATACTCCTAGATCTGGCGCCATAATGTGTGTGGAGGGGAGGAAGATATTTGGGGGTTCTTGTGCTTATACTAACCCAAAGGAGGTCATGCGTGTATTAGCTGAGTGAAAATGGACTTTCATTGGCTCTCCGTGAGCCTCGTTTCCTGCTCTGTATCAAGGGGACAGAAAGATTTGTCCTGCTTGCCCCATTGAATTGTTGTAAGGATCAGACAAGTAAGGCATGTGAAAGTGTTTTTTAAACTCACAAACAATCATGATGAGGATAGGAATAAGATTTGTCATTTGATTGGTAGAGAAAAATTTAATCTTTCCAGATGAGGGAATTCTCTCTACTCATGTGAGTCAGCACATTTTTCTTGCTACTCTGCCTTCTAGAGCTGCCGAGGATGCTAAGGAGATAAGACACTTGCTCAGAGCCAGGCAGCCAATTCATGTCAAACATCAGATAGGAACCCAAGTTTCCCTGACTTTGAAGCCAACTCTCTCTCCAGTATTTCACGGTGCCTCTCTGTGTTATTGCTCTTATTAATCCTTTGTTCCAATAATCTGCTATAGTAAGTATATAAGAAATAATGTCTGTGTGATCGATTTCCAGATAGCTAGCTAAGATGGACACAGACGAACAAAATAGGATGAAGTATATTAAATAACAATAGGCACCTTAGGGCTGGGGAGGAGGAAGGGAAGGAACAATCATTTAGAAGTACCTACCTCATGCTAGATATAGTATGAAGCACTCTACAATTATTATCTCAGCTGATCTGATCAGATTGATGGCATTTATTGTATGTAGTAAAGGAAGACACGGTGAGCAAGAATGCATGGAATATGTCTCCCATTTCCCTACTTTAATGATTCACTTCAACCTCTTCTCTCAGCACATCTGGAGAACACTGGAGAAATGGAAATATTTCTTTTCTTTTCTTTTCCCTTCTCTCACAAAGGCACTACCAGTAGGAAAAAGAAATGGCTAAATGAGAGAAAGGAAGAGGACAAAAAATGCACTTGGATCATCTAGGAACTGACTCAGCACTCCTGAATAATTCAGAGTTGACTCTATTAGTCCATTTTCACCATGGATCATTAATCAAGCATTTTTTCCTTTAATTTCTGCTTTCTCCCCGGAGTTTACTTAATGGAGAATGTAATCTCTATGACAAGATTGTTTAAAAAGTAATGTATCTTAATGTGTCAGAAAAAAATCAGGGTCTTTTGAGTGTCCCTAATTCCAATATCCCTCACCATACCTATAGATTGACTCTAACCATCCTAAAAGTGCTGGCAGGTACGTAATTCCTTTCCTCTCTGTCAAGATGTAAGCTGGCTGGAAGGAGAGATTCATCCACAGCCAGAGAGGAACTCGCAGCGAACACTCTACCAGACAAGAAGGGAAGAATCTAACACGTTATTTTTAAATGGCCTAGGGTCACTGTTAGAGAAGTTGGAAGCTGCAACAGAGTCATTCTTGACTGTCAGAAAAAGTGAATGAATGACAATAGCTCTACTTGAAGTCACTGTCTACTAGCTCTGTTTCTCATTTAAGAATGTAATTTAATTTTTGTTTTTATAAGCTTCCGTATACACCGCCATTTCAGAGCCAGAAATAAGGATGTATAACTTGACAAAGAAAGAAGTATCCTCATGTTTCTCAGGGGTAATCATTTGGTCTCCCCAATAAAATCTCACCTGGGCAGCTCAGGTTGCCTGGCTCCATTCAGATGGAAATAGTAGTAGACTTGCATGCCCATCTTCAGACAATTCTAAGAGAGGCAGAATTAGAATCAAGGTTTGGAGAACCAATAGTATTGAACAAACTTGAATTTGGCTGCCCTGGATCATGACATTTGGCATGACTTTATCATGACCCATCATAAGGCTGTAATTAAGAAAAGTAGTCATGGAGGAAGCGAGGTGAGTCAGTGGATAGAGAGCCAGCCCTAGAGATAGGAGGTCCTGGGTTCAGATCTGACCTCAGACACTTGCTAGCTCTGTGACCCTGATTATCTAGCCCTTTTTGCTTTTCTCCCTTGGAACCAATATATGGTATATCTAAGACATAAAGTAAAGGTCTTTTTAAAAAATGGAGTCATTCAAACCAAATCAGTCATCAAGTCAACAATTTTCAAAGGATCAGAGAGCCAAAACTATTTTCATAACAACACTTTGATTTTTAATTTCAAATATGTAAATTGTATTAGATATAATTCATACAAACAAAAGCATTTGGGGAGCCCTTTAATCAATTTTAAGAATGTGAAAAGATCCTGAGACTTAAAAAGTTTTAGAACTATTGATCTCATTTAAGTTTCCTCATTTCACATTTTATTTTTTTAAATGTTCCCTCCTTTATCCTTCTGCCCCACTCCCATGGAAAAGAAAAGGAAATCATCACAACAAAACTTCATAATCAAACAAAAAAAAATCCTAAAGTAAATTGGACTACAAGGCCTGGAGCAAGGAAGACCTGAGTTCAAATTTTGCCTTAGACCTTTAATTACTGTGTGATCCTGGGCAAGTCACTTGACCCTGTTTGCTTTAATTTCATCATCTATAAAATGGGACTAATGAGGATCAAATGAGATATTAATTGTAAAGCATATAGCACAGTGCCTAGCAAGAGTTGACACTATATTAATGTTAGTGATGATGATGACAACGATGATGATGATAGTGATTCCTCTTAAGTCCATTTCCTCTCTGTCAGAAGGTACATAGCAAGTTTCATTGGCACTCCAGATCCCTCATTTTTATTTAAAAAAAAACCCACTAAACTAAATAAATGCCCTCTTTCCCCATACTATATAATAAGAGTTGGCATTCACAAAACATTTTTATATGTTATTTCATTTGGCCTTCACATCAAAATCAAAGGTGAAGTATGTCATAGAATACTATTGTCTTCATTTTATAGATGGGAGAAACAGAGATCAAGCAACCTGACTAAGGTCATTCAGTCACTTGAATAGCATGTCTAGAACTTGAACCCAGTCCAAAGTCCAAATCCAATACCTTTTTCAATAAGCCACATTCCTGCAGGTCCTGAAGAAAGGGTAGATATAACCGAGCATGATAGGGGCTTTCCCTGTGAACTACAGAAGAAACTAAGAGGTGGGAGGGAAGTATCTTGGGAAAATGACAAATAGGAAAACTATGTCCCTTAAACTTCCTTTCCCATCTCCTCACTCCCAGATTAGCCCATCTGATTCAGCTTTGATTCAGATTATGTCATTAGTAATTATAATCAAGTCCATTTTTAGTCTCAAGGAACCTGAAGTAATGGACAATCTTTTGTATGTCATTGAAAATCAATTCTGCTCACTGCTGAGAGTTTTTTAATCCAAATATTCATATGGACCTGTTCTAGAATTCTTGAGATTGTCCAGAGCTTTCCAAGATGATCCAGGGCTGAATCCTTATGGACCCCCTTTACTTCCATAAAATGCCTTTAATATCTGTAGCAAAGGGACTAACCATTGAAAAGTACCTATGTTCAGAAAAGACATCCAGAGAAGAATGGTTTGGAGTGTAAGAATATCTGTCTATGTGTTGTTTGTAGTCACTTCAGTCATGTCCAACTCTTCATGACCCTATTTGGGCTTTTCTTGGCAAAGATACTGGAGTGGTTTTCCATTTCCTTCTCCAGCTCAGTTTACAAATGGAGAAACTGAGGCACACAGGGTTAGGTGATTTGCCCAGGCTCACCCAGAGCTAAAGTGTATGAGACTGGATTTGAACTCAGAAAAAGGAGTCTTTCTGACTCCAGGCTCAGC